>NC_142796.1:81106597-81207539 GCF_049724085.1 Artemia sp. Qi Xiang Cuo | reverse complement strand
AGAACATAGGCCATTAAAAAACACAAAAATTGGAAAAAAACACTGACACATAAGATTGGCCATTTAAAAACACAAACATGAAAAAAAAAACCTGGCAAATAACATATTCAAATTAAAACACAAAAATAAAAAAACCTGGCAAAGAACATATGCAAGTTAAAAACACAAACATGAAACAAATAACCTGGTAAATAAACGAGTAAATTTAAAAACACAAACATGAAAAAAAACCTGGCCACTACCAACGGCCAGTTAAAACACAAACATGAAAAAAAACCTAAAAAAACACTGGTCCATAAAAAAGGCCAGTTAAAACACAAACATCGGAAAAAAAAACCTGACACATAACAGATGCTTGACTTACTTGACTTAAAGCTCTTCCTCGGCAGCGTCGCCAGCGTTGAGGGAACAAGACGTCAGCGCCGTTAGTCGTCTCCAGAGTGGCCTGTTTTGTGCCATGATATGACCTTCACTGGGGTAAATTCCCTACGCCGTGAGTCTATCGTGAATGATATCCGCCTATCTCATACGTGGTCTACCTCTGGGGTGTTTCCAGCCGTTTGCAGTTGGATCGAAGTCAAATATAACTCGGGCAGGTGTTTCATTGGGTAGGCGAAGTAAATGAACGTACCAACGCAGCGAGCGGGACTCAAGCTGTTCGGATAGGGATGGTAATTTAAAGGACAAGAGGATATCCATGTTCCGTACCCTGTCGAGCCACCTAGCATGTTCAATTTAGCGGAGGTGTTTGTTCTGGACAGTATCTACCTTCATGATCTGCGACTGCGTCAATGGCCAAGTCTCTGACGAGTACAACACCACTTGCTACCGAGGCAGAGCAGATACGAGCTTTCGTGAAACGGCTGATCTGGGGTTGGTGGAATATTGTTCTCAGAACATAGAACACAGAACATAGGCCAGTTAGAAACCCAAACATTAAAAAAAACACTGCCACAGAACATAGGCCAGTTAAAAACACAAACATGAAAAAAAACACTGACACAGAAGATTGTTAATTTAGAAAAGAAAAAATGAAAAAAACACTGACAAATAAGAAAGGCAATTTAAAAGCGCAAACATGAAAAAAAAAAACTTGCACAGAAGATATGCCAGTTAAAAGCACAAACATTAAAATATTTGTTGTGACCTTTGCCAGTTTTTTGTTCGGTAAAATCCAGAGCAAACAAAAGTGATTTGATAAAAAATAAAAATAAAGAAAAAGCCACCATTTTTACCATGCTTATATAATTGTTTATGATTTTTTTGGGCAGGTCTAGATGGTGCTGGTTATTTGTTTTTCCCTATCAGAGATGGACTTGAGTTTTCTCTCAATTATTCCCCATCCCCTTTGGTTGTAGTGCTTAGCTTGCTAAATACACGCCCATGAACTATCTAAATTGACTTTTGTGGGTCAAGTTAAATGGACTAGACAGATGTAGCCGTCTTACAGACAGATGTTGCTAACGTTGTTGTAGATGGGGTTAGAAAGATATAGCTGACGTTATCTGTCTTAAGGGCTAAACAGAAGTAGCGTTTTCTTTCAGCCTTTAAAGGGTGTACACTTGTGAACAATGAATCGTGTTTATTATGGAACAGGCGTTGTTTTTTTTTGGCAAATTCGTTTTATTTTTAAAAGGTGGAAACTTTTAGAAGAAAATGTGTTAGGCTAGACTATCAAGAAACGTGTTATATGAGACTGTCAAGTATTCCCGCAGAGCCAGTATTGGAAATATTCAGTTTTGTTGTATGAAATTTTCAAAATTTTAAATTTACATGAAAAACGCTCAAAATGAGTGTTAATTAATTAAATGAGTGTTAAATTAGTGTTGACCGTAAAAAAATCTTTCAAGGTCAAGAGCGGACTTAAAATACCCCAGCTTGAATAAATATAGCTAATTATAGGCCACATCCAAAACTTGGTAACCTATTTAACTCTAATTCTCAGTAAAAATAAGTAAGGTCAACTTGGGCTCAAAGCCCCGTTAAAGTCCATTGACAACAAACTACCAGCCTCAGATGAAATATCTGAGCTAGAAAATAAAATATAGCTACAAAACCCATTATTCCCTTAAACCTAGCAATCCCTGTCTCAGTTGAGTTTTTACTTCTTATCTAAATAAATTTTAACAATATTTATAGTCAAACATCTTATTTTCTTCTAGTTTTCTAGTTTCCCCTAATCTAGCAGATCCCTAACTTTGATATTGAAGAATCGGAAGAAAATTGTGTCATATAATTCTACCAGATATTCGTTTTATTTGCTGCAGATTGAAAAGTCTTCCACGTCTTTGACGGGTCGAACAGATGTATATATGTAGAGCATGGCCTTTATATTTAGAAGAACGCCATCTGCGTACACATTCATTATTTCGAAAAACAATATTCTGACATTACTTATGTTTCAGGCTTTGACGAAAGCATATATTTAAGTTCAATATTTGAAGTACATACTTTGAAATCATCTCTTTGCCACCAAGCTGATGAAAATATTTAGAAGTTTTTCACATATTCTAATCTACAAATTTTCTGCAAATCTCTACAAATTTCTACAATTTTTCACAGATTTCTGACATATACACGTTCTAAACCTATCTAGAACAAATTTTAGAACATTTTTAGAATAAAATTTCTTTTTTTTGTCTGTTTTCTGCAGGTGATTTAAAGGTTTTAAAGCAATATTGCCGGAGTACGAAAATCTGAGAAAACTTTTGGACTGTTACTTTAGCAATCATTCCCCTGTCAAACTAAGTCATTAATTTTTAAACATACTGTTAACATCTTAAAGAAAAAGATGATTTGTTAAACCTTGTTTTGATTGACATCATTCACCCTGTCAGCAGCTTGCTATCATAGGCAGCTGGCTATGAGTGGACAACCTTTGAAAATTTCGAAGCCTATGATTGGCTGTTCAGTAAAAGCCGGCCCTGCAGTTGAAAGAGCGAATAATGTCAGTCAAGACACGGTTTTAGTCTCTTGATTTCCCATACCATCCACAATGGCTGTTCTACACCCCCTATGAGGCAAAAGGGCATGCATGGTGGTCCGTATACCTCGCTACAAAGATGAAGAAGAAGAAATACCAAATATACATTTCACCTGCCCTGGAAACTACTCACTATAGAGTCTTATTTGATACCTCATCTTCTGAGAAACATTGCTACCTAGACGTGGAGCAAGCATCCACAAGCATTCAGCGATGTTCCGCGGCATTTACTGAATCCGTGATTCAATAAGTGTGTTAGCAAGGAAATGTTTCCCTGTTACATTCCTCGGGTTTTTACCATAAAGTATTAAAGGGTTGCCTTAAATTTTAATCTAAATTACCTTAGCGATTTATGAAATATCGGCTAAGATTAATTCTATGCTCCTTGGATGTTGAAAGAGTGTTTGAAGTTTGAGGCATAAAGTTTGGAAGGCTGCTGGCAACTTCAAAAATAGTGATTTTATTTATTATATTTGTTTTGGCTACAGAATGAGTGTTTAAAGTTTGAAAGAATATTGGTGATTTAAAAATAGTGGCTAAATTAATCTTGTATTTTATTTATTATAGTCATTTATAATTATTTGTTATTTGCATATTTTTATTTTTGTGCTGTTAAGGCTTTTTTCTCAGTCAACCAGTTCCATGCCATCAGACCTTATACAAAAGTGTGTCAGCTGCTTCATTTCCCAACTCCAAAAAATGCTGTTGACAGGTTGAATAGTGACAATCAAGACGAGGCTTTATAATGGAAGAAAGCTGAAGAGGGTTAGGTCAAGTTTTAAAGACGAAGGGAAATGAATTGCCAGATATTGTACTTTTTGACAATCAGGTTGGAGCAGGAGATTAAGTGTGAAAAAAATAAAAACAGAAAACAAAACACCAAAAACTTGCAAAGGAAACGTAAACCCTAAATGTGTCTTGCAAACACTTCGGACCATTGCTCTGATGACATGTGTCCTAATGGAAGCACGTGTAAAACTTGCCTGACATCTGATACTTGCCTGACATCTTTTTTTTATTGCATAAAAGCATCTTGCACGCAGAAGAGAATATAGTCTAAATAACACATATGTCCATTTCATCGATGAAAAAAAAAAAAAATTAAGTGTGAGACTCCACGATGAGAATTCACGATGTTGATTTTGTGATTTTGAGCAGATAACACAATCTGAAAAAAAACCAGGATGGGTGATTGTGATATTTGAGCAGAGATGGCCCTAAAAACCACCTCGTATAGTATGAAAGATTTTTATTCAGTCTGTCATTTTATGTTTAAAAGTGACAAGAAGAGCTTGATTTGGCCTAGTGTTGTAACTGGTAAAATTAGTCGCGGTAAAATTGGTTATTTTATGTATTTTACCGTAATTTTGAGGACTTATTCGTATTTCACGTAATTTACGTATTTTCCCGGTACCTAACGTGTTTTACTTACATATTTTACGACGGGTTGCAAATTACAGAGCAAAAAAGCAAAGAAGAGGCTGGCAGAAAAGGGATTGAATTCAATTTCGTGTTATGATTCTGTGTTGTGTATAGCTGTGTTCCCCGGTTTAGAAGACGGTCTGTCTGACTTAAATCTCTTGTTATATGACCGATAAAGTGTATTATAGAACAGATAATTATAATTTTAAAATGGTGAAATATTACCTGAAATAAAATTACATTAGTTCTGTGAAAATCTAGCTTAAGTATTTTTATGACCTTCACGTCTTGGCAGTCGCGGCAGGAGGTTAAGTAACCAAACGAAAAGCAAAAAATTAAGTGGGATGAGAGGTCATACAGAAGTAGGAGCTTAATTAGAGGGCGTAAAGAATAAAACTATGAACATCGAGGATGAAGGAGAAGTGTATGAGAAGTGTATGTTGGCCTTAGACTGGCAATGACCAACACCTTGCTATTAGTAGTAGTTTATTGTTTTCCGTATGTATGCTGTTCTGTGAGACTTGTCTCCATCCAATAGATTCAAATGTCTTTATTACTAATCCTTTTATTAATATTTTGGTTTTGAATGTGTATTTAAAAAAAAATATATTTTAAAGAATGTGGGGCCGGGCTTGGTTTTCCAATAAGAATACCAAAAAAGGAGCACAACATACCACACGAAATCTTTTTTTTTTAATCTAGGAGGGAGGGGGGACAAAAAATATCAAGGTCCCTTACTCAGAAATAAAAAATATTATAAATCTATACATAAACTTTATTTTAATAAATGGCTAAATATGAAATCTTAAATTAGTTACAGACAACATTTAGGGGAAGGTTGGGACAGTCAGGTCCCTAATGGCTCCGGTGTCCAATAAATTTTTTTCTATAAGGTTCATTAAAAAAAAAATCAATTCAAAGATTAGGTTTACGCCACCCCCCCCCCCCCCCGAACAATTTATGTTCCTTGAATATTTAACTTATCTCGGCATTTCTAACGTAATTTCACTCTTCTTTGGGATCTAGTACCATAAGATCTTCGGGTTTACCTACCCCATGGAACTACTACATTGATGCTAGATGGAATCATTTCTGAAATTATTGACACCTGCGATAATAATATTCTAATTTAGTGAAACAAAGTAATTAAATTTTCGGATATGAAATTTTATTCTACTTTCCGGAATTCTGATTTCCAGAATTAGTGATACTACTTGTTATATTAACATTACAATGTTATATTATAAACTAGTTTAGTGATGTCCTAATTTAATAGAATGGGTGCACTGAAATTTTAAATTAGACACCGAATTTTGCAGAAGTTTGGCCCGAAAAAAACGCCTTTTTGATAAATAATTTAATGGAATAACAATTTAATGAAATTTAATACAATTTGATGGATATAAATTTTGAACTAAAGGCTGAGTTTTTGAAAAATTTGGCCAGCGAAAATATTTTTCATAGCAGGTTACTGTTAGGTATACCCAGGTTTTGAAATATTTGTTTATTTATTTACCTCAAAACAGAAGAGTATTTGACCATAGCGAGGAGTATACCGAGGAATACCTGAATGAAATTACCAATATATATCAATAAATAGAACAAATCAGCGATTCACAATATGCTTAAAACATAAGTGAACAGACTACATCAAATAAAAACATTTTTTTACATCCTGGAAAAAGGGAAAAGGTTAAATCTTGAAAGTAAACCAGTGTTGCTAAAAGGAAAAATTAGAAAACAGAGTTAAGATCACAAAAAATTACATTATTGACAATAAAATTACAAATTACAAAATATATACAAAATTTATCACCCTCCTCCAAGGTGGGGGTAAAAAGAAACAACTAAATAATACATGGGAAGCACTTCGCTCTTCACTCTTGGTTTCATAAAAAGTGAAAATCTCTATCTCTGGCATTTCAAATAGCTTCTCTGGCATTTCTTTTCTATTTCATATAGTAAACGTGGTTTGCTGGAAACTTGCCAATCTTAAAATCCCGAAAAAGAGGAAATGATAAAAAGCATGCAGGACGGCGAACATGCATTACTACTGCTCCTTACTCAAGTTTAAAACTTGTTTAAAAACAAGGTTAAAACGAACAACTGTAGTTTGAATACTTCTTTAAATTATTTTTTAAAGTTCTAAAAACGCATAAAGAATTTCTTTATATTCATTTTTGTTACGTTTGTACGAATCGGAAAAACATTTCGGGGGGGGGGGGGGTTGTCAAACACTCTCCCCCCCCCTGGATATGGCATTGGCCCAAGGGAGATGCTACATCTCAGCTGTTACTTAAACATGTTCTATAGTCTAACATATGCTAAATCTGTGGAAAAATCAAAATACAGTTTTGGAGTGTCTGTATTCATTTTTATATATACAGATTATATTATTTTTATAAATTTGCTTCCCCTCTGAGTTCTTACCCCCCCCCCTCTACATTGTAAAAAATAAAATTTTGCGGTTTCTTCATTAAAATAAAGAACAGATAAAAATGCCCCCTCACATAAATTTTGGAAAATTAACATTCAGACCCAATTCTCCCAGGAAATTTTCCTGGTTTGTGGAGCAGTAGAATTGCTACTTTTTCTTAAATTAGAAAACTTCTACTCAAAGTTGTTTGTAAACTTGAAGCAGTACTTTTGAAAATCCATGTTCAGTTATCAATTTGTAACTGATTATATTTTTAATTGGTGCTAATGAAGTATTGACTTTACTAAGCCCATCCTTAAGTCCATCAAGTCAGAGGTAGAACCAAACCTTTCTTGAACCTAGCCGTATTGCCACAGGCTGTTAATATTTATGTAATTTTTTCACTTTGGTATTTTTGCAAACTTTAAAGGCCATCAGATCATATGAATTGGGTTCCTCAAGATTGAGTATTTCCAATGGTATTGCCTGGGTGGAGTGTCATTCAACCAAGCCTGGGTAGAGCTTTATCTAATCTAATGACATTTGCAAGATTGTATGGGTAGGTGAGTTCTGTTAGATAGCCATTGTATTACTGCAGATTCAGCATTTCTTAACACCGGCAAGGTTTCTAGACAAGCAAATTTGTGAAACCCATTTCATACCTTTTTTCTGTCATCAACTGTTTTTCACAATCTTTGTTCCATCAGTCTCTGGGTTATTTTTAGCTGTCTGGCGATCTTTTTATTTTGCTGGACGGATTTACAGATTTATATTCTGAATATACCTTATTTTGTGATATAAATTGACATACTGCCTGCATTTGTTTAATGACTTGTAAAGAACCTCTTGTAAAGAGGTTCTGACTTGTAAAGAACCTCTATTAAGGCTGTAGGGTTACAGCATGCTGTATGCTGTAGGGTTATTTTAGATGCAAAAAGTAGTTTAAAAATATACCATATTAGTGCTAAAAAGTGTTTATCAAATTGGTATTATTCCAGTAATAATGACCATATCCATGCACAAGGGGTAGAGGAAGATGTCCCTTGAAGTTAGTCTGAAGGATCACCCTCCCCGTATGGACAAACTGAAAAATGCAACATAACAAGTTTTGTATATGTTGGATATTAGATGCCTTCCCCCATCCCCAAAGAGAAATCCACAATCTTCCCTATCATAATAACAACAAGCTTATTTAAAATGTGAGTATATGAAAAACACAAATTTTTTTTTAGCGGAAGTCTTGGTCTTCCAAGAGCATATTGCTGAACATGACACATGACATAGAGGGGTTGGGGCCCTCCCAGAAAAGCATCCCCCAAAAAAAGAACGAGAATTATCGTTTGATAATGTACCTCTTTTTTGAACCAAACCTTGCTTGAAAATTCCTCTGATCTTTCATCCCCACCTATTTTTCTATGTTTTTGTGGACTTCTAGGTCTATGGCTAATATATTTACAAATTACAGAGAAAAAATTTTGAAGTATCCCCCATGATAATAAAAAATTTGAAATGTGATAATGTTTTTCTTTCTATTTTGAACCAGCCCTTGCTTGAAAATTTCTCTGATCCCCTATCCCCACCTATTTTCCTAAACTCTGTGGACCTCTGGGTATATTGCTAGTATATATATAATTTACAGGAGAAAAAGCTTTAGGTACCCCCAGGATAAGCGAGAATTGGAAATCTTATATTGTATTTTCTTTTATTTTGAACCAGCCAGTACCCAAAAATTTCTCCAATACCCCATTCCCACATATTTTTATAAACCTTGTAGACATCTGGGTATATTGCTAATATAAAACATTCCGAGAAATATGGGCTTATTTTTAACCAAAACAGTGATTAGTTGACCAACATATACAATTACTTTCAGTTATATAATTAATTCTGAGCAAAAAAAGGCTTCTAAAAAATGATTAGAAAAAATGCTCACTCCAATAACTGCGTTGAAAGATGAATTTAAAACTAAACGAGTATTAGACCCGTTACTCCAAAAAAATTCAGCTAAGATTCGGCTAAGAGTGCGTCAGCATTCGGCGTTTTCTGAAACACTGGGACGGAATACTAGGAGATGGTTAGCAGTCTACACTAGCTACTGTAGACCGCTACCTGTCTGAGGTCATCTGTACTTTCAGATATTAGTTAGTGAGGATGCCAGAACTAAAAATTGCAAAGAAGGGAGAAACGAGGACAATAACAGCCAGTGGAAAACAGAATAAAAATTATGCAAATATTTCGGTTTAGACCTCTGCTTAACCGTCCTCAGTGCAGGATAATAATATTAATTGTTCCATTGTTGCTTTGAAAGGGTTCTATTATTATTATTATAAGAACCAAAGCAGACAAAAGCAACTCACTTGTTGTCATGGATGCGACAGACTATGACAACAAAATCTTTTCACTTTTAAAAGACACAGGTACATCTAAATCGATCACTCATGATCCTATTGATCAATTTACTAATAATATTATAAATGAATTAAAGCATCTAAAACAGAATTGTAAAATCACACCACAATTATACAACAAATTTTACCCCCGTGGTAGTTTCTGTCCAAAATTTTACGGCTTACTAAAACTGCATAAACAAGGTATTCCCCTAAGACCTATCGTAGCATGTACTAAAGCCCCCGCTTCCAATATTGGAAAATGGCTTTGCACAGCTTTCAAACCTCTACTGTATTCACAAACTTCCTACACTAGTGATTCAGCAGATTTATTTTAAACGACAAATAACAAAAACATTTCATAAATCAAAATATTTAGCAGTTTTGCTATTATTACAAGTTATTCTAATGTAGATGTGGCTATTTCCTAGAAAGTATTAAAAAACAAAATAGATAAAACTTATCATTAAATCGAAGACTCAGCAGCAGGGAGCAATGGTGAAGTTTTTTTTGATCTTTTTAAAATGTGTAATAAGTTTTCAATGTATTTTCAGTTTCGTGATTCTTTTTATCAAAAAATAAATGGGTTACCAATAGGAGCAGCTCTATCCGGCCTACTGGCTAATATTTATATCGAGAAACTTGAAAATTGGGAATTAAATTCTTATTTTTTAAAACATGTATATTGGGGGCGTTACATGGATGACGTAATTTCACTTTGGAATTATGGGGAAATTGAGCTTCGGGGTTTCCTAGATCATCTTAATACTTATGATAGAAATTTGCAGTTTACCCTAGAAATTGAATTTGAAAAATCTTCTCTCATTAGTAGTGATTTGGGGATAAAACAGGTAGTCCGGGAATCAATCGAAATTGGGCTCAAAATAAATAAAAATATTTCCTTAAATAGGGACTCAGGAGAATATTCACTGAATTCTTTATGCTCAAATTTAATTAAAAATGATCTAACAAAATATTTTATTAAACCAATTGATAATAGTATTGAACCCGTTAAAAAAGGCCTTTAAGACTAGCTGCTAAAAACAAGATTAGCTTTTAAAACTTGCAGTTAATAATTTCATTTTATTTCGTTTGAATGAATTCATCCTCTCTCATCATTTTATTTATCAGTCCTGGTTGAACTTCGTAGAAGTAAGGATGCTGGGGCTGTTTTAAAAGTTTTTAAGAGCATTTTTAGTTTTAAACTTCGTATTTTAATGTAAGTTGTTTATATATATATATATATTTTTCTTTAATGTTGTGCCCTTGGAGATAGGGCCGAAATATTCACCGTTTTAAATTGCACTGTCTTGAAAAAGTTTCCCTATTGTTTTTAAGTTGTGTTTGTTTGATATGGAAAGGCAGTGTGGTCTTCGTCAATGTTTTTCACTGGTTGTTATTGTCCTCGTTTCTCTCTTTGCGATGTTTTTGTTTTGACGTGATTAGCCAGTGTGGTCTCAGAAATTATTTAGGGAGAATGTGCCCTCGTTTGACCATTTCTGAAACTTTTTAGAAGCTCCTTATCTTTCTTGGTAAACCTCATGGCTTCCCTTTCAAATTGATTGCTTGATAAAGCTCCCAGACAACCGAACAACTCCCTGTTTTAGGCACGCCGGTCCATTTAGTGCCGTCTGTTTTTCTATACCCAGCAATGGGAAACTAGAACGGCTTTAACTGTCTCAGAGTTGCCACCCCTAGTGATTTATCATTATTTCTAATTATTTTTTATTCTGCCTAAAGAAAAAATCACTAAACCAGTACATGAATCTCTATATTATTGTAGAAAATCACTAAATCAACTAAAAATCATTAAAATCTAGTGATTGTTTCACTGGGTGGCAACCATTAGCAGTCTACACTAGTCTCACATAATGTGTAATAGTCTCATATGAATAATTACCTTACCTTAATTCGCACTTCGAAGCGAAATTAAGGTCCATACTGGATCTGTTGTGCTCCGGGTCAATGATGGAAAAATTTCGTCACTGTGTTAGGGCGCAGTGACACGCCATAAGAGAGGTCTACTGGAGAGATGCAACTTAAGCCCAAAGCAGCATCAGCCTCCTAGCAAGACACTCATTATGATGAAGTTGGCATCAGTCAGTAGTTGAGTGGGACGGACAGTCCCACTCATATTTCGATGGCTTGTCATTCCATTCCTTGTCCAGTCTGGACTTGAAGGACGCCGTTTCAGCTTGAAGGCTATTCCAATCGTTGACAACACGCTCGGAGAAGAAGTGTTGCTGCGTTCGTGTATTGACAGAACGTTTTGACAGCTTTTGTGAGTGTCCTCTTGAATGTGACTGACTTGAATGTTTGGTAAAAAGGGGGTTATTTGGTTGTGGGTTATACTTGTAGGTCAGCATCATATCACCACGGCGGCGTCTGAAGACGAGTGTTGGCAGCTGCATGCGTTCCATTCTCTTGTTTTATGGGAGATCTCGTAGGCCAGCTATGCACTTCGTGACACGCCTCTGAACTCCCTCGATTAGACTGGTATCATCCTTATAGGAAGGGGAGGTAAGACATGTACCGAAATCCAAAACAGGCCTAACTATAGCCTTATAGAGCCTTAGGAAGACTGTACGGTAGTGGCTGGTTATGGTGCGTTTGAGGAGACTGATGCTTGAATTTGCTTTTGAAACTGCTTGTTGCCAGTGGCCGTGGAACTTCAATTGTTCATCCATCAGCACTCCTAGATCTTTTTCTTCGGGACTTGTCTTTAGTACTAAGTCAGCCAGTGAATTGGGATCGGACATGTTGTACTGGTGATGGGGGTTGCTGCTTCCAAAGTGAAGGACACTGCACTTCGATGTGTTGAATTCAAGTAGCCAATCTTGTGCCCATGTTTGGATTTTATGAAGGTCACACTGCAGACTTTGTTGATTTGCAGGCCCAAACAGCTTGGAGTCGTTGGCATAGAGAGTGATGTTGTTTTCTGTTCCGTTCATCATATTGTTGATGTATATGAGGAAAAGGGTAGGGCCCAAAACAGTACCTTGGGGGACTCCGCTTACAACATCACATGGCTCGGAGAAAGCCTTGTCGCCATTAGCTGTGAAGAGTCTAAACTCCTGAGTCCGACTAGTCAAAAAGTGCCTGACCCAATCGATCACGTCCGCATGGGTACCTGCTGCCCAAAGTTTCAATCTGAGACGGTTGTGTGGTACCTTGTCAAAAGCCATGGCTAGGTACAGTAAGATCAAGTCCACTGGGATTCCTTTCTCCAGGTGATCTATTATGATGCTGCATGTCTCAAGGAGATTGGTCTCAACTGATTTTCCTGGCTGAAAGCCGTGCTGGTGGGGGGAAAGTGTATTATTGGTACGAAGATGTGTCAGAATCTCCACATTCACAATCCGCTCAAGGGTTTTTACCACCGCTGAGGTCAGACTGATGGGTCTGTAGTTTTTGGCTTTGGTGCGGTCACCTTTCGTGAGTATTGGGGTGACATGGGTCAGCTTCCAGTCTGTGGGTACCTTTTTTGAGTCAAGCGACGGTTGGAATATATTGCATAGTGGTTGTGCAATTTCTTTGGCAAGCTCCTTCAACAGTCTTGGGTGCAAGTTATCAGGGCCGGCGGAATTGTTGACGTCTAGCGCTTCAAGTTGCTTTTGGACGGCAGGGGGGGGGAGTAGAATAGGTGACATCCGGTTAGGGATGTAGTATGATGGGCTATTAGGAAGAGGGCTATCTGGTTCATTGGTGAAAGCCGACACAAACTGCCTGTTGAGGAGTTCGGCAATGTCCTTCAAGTTGGTCACTTCCTTGCTATCATCCGTACTGAGTGCTTTTACTGATCGTCTGCTATGGTCCTTACTAGATACGCACTTCCAGAACTTCTTCGGGTTATTCTTACTATCATCAGCTAGCTTGGACTCGTAACTTGCGTAAAGGTGTTTAGTTAGGCTTCTCAATTTGTTTTCGAGCTTTCGCAAACTTTTGGTAGTGTTCTTCTTTCCCTCCTTTATTGTACTTTCTCCAGTACCGTCTCCTCCTCTTTCTTTCCTTGCGTATCCTGGGGGTCATGAAAGGCAGTGTTTTGGGCTTTGGCGCGAGTTTTACTGACGTGTGCATAATTTATATAATAATAATAATGTGATTATTTATTTTGATCTCTTTTCCTTTTATGTTTCGTTTATTCATTGATAGTAATTTCTGTTCAATTTAAGTTTGAAATACTATAGAACTTTATTTCGGCTCATCTTAAGGTTTTAATATGTCTCCTTACATTTCTTTGAAAGTTTTTGTTTAAAACCGCCTTTTTAAATTAGTTTTATTCGTTTTTAGTTGAGATAGTTGAATTATCGGTTAATATTTAATTATTTGTTGGTTTCGTTCTTGCTGCTTAGGAATCAAAAATTTGGATTGTGATTTAAATGTTTGATATTATTAGGAATATAATAGAATAAAATTTATTGACACAAAAGCCCAAAGGGCCGTGGTCACAAAAACAGACACTTTCATACAAACATAAATTGGCACAAAAGTATAATCTAGACTAATGAACTAAGCCAGAGTCGACCCTGCTCTTAATGGGTACTTGGAGAAATCTGGGGAAGGTAAGCAGTAAGGGTGTGCGAAAGCACAGGATGGCTGGCCCTGGAGGGCCTTGAAATTGAGATCAGCAACATTTGTTTGGACTTTAAGGGTTCAGTGCAGTATCCTTTACCTTTACCTTTATAGGGTTTCAAGAATTGATAAAAGCCCACTTTTTAAAAATATTTCTTCCTCTTTGATTTGTAAGTTTCAGTATAAAGGCCTAGTAAGTTGTTAGCTGATTGGGGGGCGAAAGAAATATTTGGGCCTCTTTTGGACGTCACAAATAAGAAGAACCATTTTAGGAAGTAATTTTTGTCTTCATTGTCTTTAAGAAAAATTCTGAAGAAACTCTGAAGAAAAAAAAATATGAAAAAAAGTCTAAGAAAAATTCTTCGTCTTGTTTCAGATATTGGGGATAGATCAAGGTCGTATTCAGGATTTTTCTTTGGGGGGGGGAGGTTACAAATAAAAACTAAAAACGTATAAAAACGTGTTTTATGCATTTTAATTATGTTTTTACGAGTGAATTATGATCATTTTCGTGCGTCTTATTTTAAATAATATGTTGTATGTTTACTTCTGCATCCCATTTCTATGGATTATCAATATTTCGAACACGCATATCAAGTATTTCGGTTTTCCGACAGGGTGGCACAGCCTCCCAATTTGTCTTATGGGCCGGTCCACCTCCCGTAGTCAACGAAGTTGTATATTTTTCTGGGCTTCTAACCCGTGCGGTTCTCTTATACGTTTGAAAATTTTTCCCTTCAATTATTTGCATTAGTTCTCTTCTATCTTCCCTATCTGCCTCTTCCTTTCGTTCTCTAGCAATTCTCTCTTTCACTCTTCCTTTTCTATCTTTCTCTCTTTCTTTTCTATCTTCCTCCTCTTTTCGTTCTCTTGCTAATCTGTCATTCTCCATGAAATTTAATAATTGTTGTGTCATATCTATTCAAGTGCTTTTTCACGAGCTCCAGCTGGATCTCGATTCAACACTGCTCCTCCTATTTAGACTACTTTGATTCCGTCTGTCATTATTTATTCTTAATTCATTTTCTGAATCTGTTCGTTCTCTATCCGTATTGTCTCTTTCTTATAGGCTACTCTAGTTTTCAGGGAAATAGAAAAGTGGAATCAACATTAAATTCTACTTAGAATAAAAAGAAAAGAACAACAAGATAACAAGGAAAGACAATTGCTGGGTCCCAATTTAGACTCTAATGGATATGATTAAAAAGGTTTTGGTGATGTTGAGGAGCTAATCCCTTTGGGGTTAACAACCCCACCAGTAGCATCTGGCCTCCCCCAGATCATTCAGCGTGTTCCCAGGTGGTGATAAGGGAACGCCCTGCAGATATGTAGGGTACCTCCATAGGAGGCGCGGACCAAGGGGGGACCTTTTCCTTGGGGGTCCATAATAGAAACTGGGGCACCCTCGCTCGGGGTCATCAATACTGGAGGAGGAGGAAGAAGGCCCCTGAAATGTACGCTCAAAAGGGCCCACTGGTTTGTCCACAAGTCCCATGAGTTGCAATCCTTCTCCCAGTAATGGGTTAAATTGCATGGTGATGCAGAACACCATCGCGGGAGGATCCTCTATTGGAGGACAACTGCGGCAGGGCGTAAGATCCAGATCTATGGACAACGGCCTCTGCAAAGGGCTGCCTCGACCTTTTCGGGGTTCCTGCAAGACTGGGGATCTTGTGGTCAACTCTATTCCCACTTGAGGAGTGGCGCTCCCCGAGGAAATTATAGCCTAGTAAACGACACAGCATTCGCACAGGATTCTGACTAATAGACAATTTTGCTGGACTTTATATGTTTTGTTGGGCATCTTTGGACTGAAAAACCTCTTCCTAGCTAATTTATCTATTATGGGTTGCCTCCCCGTAGTAGCATAATATTTGTAGGCATGAATATATAATGTGTCGGAGGTAATAGGCTTGAGAGTGTCGTTGCAGGATTTCGACTCTTGTTGATAGAAGAGCAACGCCAAGTGCTGAAAACCATGTTGTGACCAAGATGGGCTCAGGATTGCACAAAGCCTTCATTCATACTGGAGGTCCCGGGGACTTCTTGCTGTCCGGTTCTAAGCCGGCTTAAGCACTTCGGTGTAGACTTGAGAAGATATGTGACCCCCGTCCTGCACTGGTATGCAGGATCATTGCTTTTCCTGAGGCGATAATAATTTCAATGATTTAAAGAACATGAAAATTGGAACTTGGAATGTTACGACGCTAAAAAATTACCATCGTATCGACATTTTGACTGAAGAATTCGGACGATTCGAACTGGACTTATTATTATTTTCAGAAACTCAAATCCAAGGGGTAGGAAGCCTGAAATTAGGTGATACAGAATTTGTTTATTCAGGCAGGAAGGATGGGATATATAGACAGGGAGAAGGGCTCATGATGAATAAGAAAACTGCTAAGTCTTGTTTAGGCTGGGATGGTATTAATAATAGAATACTAATTGCTCATTTTATGACCAGAAAGTTCAGGGTATCAGTTATAGTAGTATACGCTCCTGTAGAACCGACTGACGGAGATACTAGTGACTCAGATGAATTTTACTTACAGTTACAGGAGCAAATAGACAGGGTCCCAAGTAGAAATATGATGTTTTTACTGGGATATTTTAACGCCCAGGTTGGTAAAAATAGGGATAGATGGTATCCTAGCCTAGGTAAATTTGGTGTAGGAAAAGAAAACAGTAATGGATACAGACTTTTGCAGTTTTGTGGGTATAACAATCTAGTTATAATCAATAAGGTGTTTGGTCATAAAATGGCCCATAAGTTGACATAGTATTCACGTAATAGTCAGACGGCAAACCTTACTGATTATTTCATAATAAACAGAAGACTTGGACGATAAATACAAGATATTATGGTATAAAGGAGTGTTGTTATTGATTTTAAAAGTAAAGATCACCATCTAGTAGTGTCAAGGGTTAATTTAAAGCTGAAATATCGGAAGGGTAACTACCTCACGGGAAGTTATGATGCTGGTAGTTTCCAGGATGAGAATTTGAGAGAAACTTTCCAGGAACAGTTGAATACTAAATTTGAGAGTTTAAAATTTGATATTGTGGAAGATGGTTGGAATGATTTTACAAAAATAATTTGTGAAGTTGCTGAAAGCGTATTAGGGAAGAAAGCTAGAACTGCAGCTAAGAATATTAGGGAAAAAGCTTTATGTTTAAGTGAAAGGAGAAACGACTTATATAAGAATTTTCTGAATTACAGACCGTATGAAAACAAAAGAAATGTAAAGAAAGTGGATAAACCACTAAAATTTGAGCTAAGGAGAAGTAAAGGGGAGGCCATGGATAAGATTGCTGAAGTTCAGGAAGATGCAGCTAGACGGCATAATAGTAAAATATTGTACTGGCACGTTAAAAAATTGAGAGGGAGTAGTCAATCCGGACTTGGCCCAGTTATAGATAGGAATGGGGCCACAATTAGCGATAAGGAAAGAATTAAAGAGAGATGGGCAGAACATTTTGAGAATTAGCTAAACCTAGAGAGAGTTGCAGGGAAAGATATAGAGGAAAATGAAAAAGTTTGTGATACCTTGGATGTGAAGGAAGATTTGTTTTGTGAGGAGGAATTAGCAACGGTACTAAAAGGATTAAAGAATAAGGCTCCAGGTGCTGATAGGGTAGTAAATGAGTTTCTTAAATACGGTGGCTCTGAGGTTAGAAATAAGTTACTGAAGATTATGAATATGATTTTTGAAAAAGGGGAAGTAGCTAACAATTTTAGGAAAATCTTAATTAAGCCACTTTATAAGAAAAGTGATAAAAGTGAGTGTGGTAGTTATCGAGGCATTAGTTTGGTCTCTGTAGGTAGTAAAATACTTAGTAATATGATACTTTTTAGACTGAAAGATGCTGTAGACAAAGTTTTAAGAGAAGAGCAGTGCGGTTTTAGAAAAGGTAGAGGATGTGTCGACCAAATTTTCACTCTTAGGCTAATAATTGAGAAGTGCCTGAGTTTTCAAACACCTTTGGTCCTCAGTTTTATAGATTATGAGCAAGCGTTCGATTCTGTTGATAGAAGAGCTTTAGTAAAGGTTTTATCCTTGTATGGCATACCTGACAAATACATTAAAGTGATTAGTGCTATTTACGAGAATAACACTGCTGCGGTTAAGGTAGGAAATGAGGTTAGCAGCTGGTTCTGTATTATATCAGGAGTTAAGTAGGGTTGTGTTCTATCTCCCTTTGTATGGATTATTTTGATGGACTTTGTTTTAAGGAGCACAGGAAAGGCCATGGGAGACCACGGAATCAAATGAGGAGGAAAAAATCTCCTGGACTTGGATTTTGCTGATGATTTAAGCATCCTAGATGAAAGTGTGTGCAAAATGAATGAAGTTTTAGAGGTTTTGCAAGTTCAGGGTACTAGAATTGGTTTGAAAATTAATGTTAGGAAGACTAAGTCACTAAGGCTAGGAATAAGTGAAGATGAAAAGGTGACATTAGGTAATGAAAAGATTGATCAGGTGGGCAGCTTCACTTACCTTGGTAGTATTATTAGTAAAGATGGTGGGAGCAGTGAAGATGTTAAATATAGAATAGCCAAGGCTCAGGGTGGGTCGACCAAATTTTCACTTTTAGGCTAATAATTGAGAAGTGCCTGAATTTTCAAACGCCTTTGTTCCTCAGTTTTATAGATTATGAGCAAGCGTTCAATTACATTGATAGAAGAGTTTTGGTAAAGGTTTTATCCTTGTATGGTATACCAGAAAAATACATTAAAGTGATTAGTGCTATGTGCGAGAATAACACTGCTGCGGTTAAGGTAGGAAATAAGATTAGCAGCTGGTTTTGTATTAATTAAGAAGTTAGGCAGGGTTGTGTTCTAACCCACTTTATATGGATTATTTTGATGGGCTTTGTCTTAAGGAGCACAGGAAAGGCAATGGGAGACAACGGAATCAAATGGAGAAGAATAAGTCTCCTGGACTTAGATTATGCTAATGATTTAAGCATCCTAGATGAAAGTGTGAGCAAAATGAAAGAGGTTTTAGAGGTTTTGCGAGTTCATGGTGCTAGAATAGGTTTAAAAATTAATATTAAGAAGACTAAGTCACTAAGGCTTGGAATAAGTGAAGATGAAAAGGTTAAGTTGGGTAATGAAAAGATTGACCAGGTGGACAGCTTCACTTACCTTGGTAGTATTAATAGTAAAGATGGTTGGAGCTGTGAAGATGTCAAAAGTAGTATAGTCAAGGCTCAGGGTGTTTTTTCACAGTTAAAAAAAGTTTGGAAGAATAAGAAGATAAGTCTGCAAACCAAGTGTTGGGGTTCCACCCCTGTTTCTTTTCTTTTCAGATAAATGACCTGGTTTTGTTCCGTAATTACATTTGCTTAGATTTGCCTATAGTATAGTTTTCAATGATAATTTAAAAGTCTCGTTGCTAAGATATAGTGGTTTTGCAATAAGTAAGCTTTGAACTAAATTCTATTTTGTACTTCCTGGTTTGAAGTCATTGAAAGATAAAGCTAAGAAAGTAGAATGGGTTTGAATGGGAATAGAGAGGATTGGCTGGGCCAAGCGAAGGTCCACACCTATGCAAAGTTTGGGTACAGAATATTGTTTTTGAGATAGTCTGCATTTAGACCCCGCTCAGGGAAACATATTTTTTTGTTATTATAAGTGACCGTTGGAAGAATACAAGTAAGGTAATTTCTACAAACTGTCTACTAATTTTCCTGGAACCCAGGCAAGGTAGGAATAGTTACGAGGTACCGTCATTATTATTTTGACAAGGAGGTTCAATACCTCCAAGGAGAGAGTTAGAGATTTTCTAGTGGTAATTCAAGGCGGGTACAGTTGGCTTTAGAAAGTGGCAATTTCACCACTTGATCGCGTTATCATACCCTGGGACAGGGTATACTGTAATTAGGGTAGTACCAAACCCAATATTTGCAGAGCCGGTGTGGTAGACGCGGGCATCACATTACAATTTGGGTCCGGGGCTTTCCCCTCCAACAAGTGGTGACACCCGTATATTACCACGCCGGTGGCATCGTGGCTTACCGGTATAACACTGGTGGCTTACACTCCCAATAAGTGGTGGCAGCAAGAAAAGGTCCTATCAGTAAACCTGATAGTAAAAGAATTCCACGTTTTCGAAGAAACAAGTTGAGCTAGCCTACATAGTACCCTATTGCGGTTACATATAAAAAAAATGCAGGCTGAGAAAGATAAAATTAGAAAGAATAGAAAAGAGGACGAAAGGACTACTACTACTAACAACTCACCGCAGCACCAAGCCGCCTGAGGCCAACACAGCTACGCACGCTTCTCATCCACCCCAATCTATTCAAAGCATCCCTTTTTACACCCGCCCACGAAGTTCCCATTTACTTTAAATCTTTCTTTATGAAGTCCTCCCACCCCAGACGGGGACGACCTGCTTTCCGTTTAGCCCTAGATGGTTGGCCGAAAAGTACAATCTTCGGCAATCTGTCATCCTTCATCCGCACAACGTGCCCTAACCACCTCAAGGGGACAAATTTGGTATCGGGGGTTAGCTAAAATTGCTTTCCCCGATCCTTTTTAAGGCTTTTGCAATCTAAACCCACACGGAAACTGGGGTCCAAGTGGACCTAAAGTTTAGTCTTGGAGGGAGAGGGGGTCAGACAGAAATTGTCTGGTCAGGTAACGTTTGGGACCAAGTGGATCTCAAATCTTGACTTGGGGAAAGAGGCAGAGAGGAAAAATCCCAAAGATTTGGCCTCCATTTTGTCCAAAATTGTTGACACTATGAGCTCCTGTTGGACTAGAATCTATTCATGGTGGTGAAGTAGCGATGTAGAATAAGAGAAACCATAAGTATCCAGGCTATCAAAAAAATTATTTTTCGTCTCTCCAATCAACTTTGAAAGGACGATCATTGTCTTTTTTTGGCCAGTGAGCCCCTTTGCAAAGGTTTTTGTTCCTGTGTTATAGAATATACTTCCTTTTGACAACCTTGATGCACATAGTGTCCTTTGATTCTGTTCAACATCCCCCACAAATAACATTCTCCGGAAGTTCCAAGTTATGCGCTAAGCTGTTCCTGAGATATTACAAATACGCACTTTTGCGGGATAATCATAATTTTTTTCAACATATATTCAACATATCAGAAAGTTTTAACTAAATGCCCTCAACTGCTAATCGGATATCAGAAATACTCACTTTTGACTAACTGGATATGCTTAGTGCCCATTGATGCAGTTCAGAATCCCCTGAAATCCCCAACTATTTCTGAGATGTTGTAGATTTGCCCTTTTGACAACCTGGATGCACATTTCTTTTGACAACCTGGATGTACATTTCGTCTGTTTGATTCAGTTCAGTTTTTCTTAAAAGTTTCAACTTGATACCCTTAACCGTTTTTGAGATATTACAGATACGTCTTTTAACAAACTGGATGTACACTGTGCCTTTTGATTTAGTTCCACATACCCCTCAATATTCACCCATTTATAGATACCAGTTGGTACCTAGGTACCAACTGGGCTATTCTAATATCCGTATTTAACCAAGTATCAATTTAAAAAGACGAAATTTCGCTCTCCCCCTCTTTCCCTTTCTGTTTTTATGTTTAAATACATTAATCAATCTTAGTTGTATAGTTAGTAATATACATAATGTGTTAAAAGTAATTATTCAGCAAAAAAAGTTCTTTTTACTACTTTAGTAATTAAGACAGACGAGCACTTGAATGAGGCCTTAACCCTACTCACCCATCCAATCACCATATATATACATATATATATATATATATATATATATATATATATATATATATATATATATATATATATATATATATATATATATATATATATATATATATATATATATATATATATATATATATATATATATATATATATATATATATATATATATATATATATATATATATATATATATATATAATATATATATATAAATATATATATGTATATATATATATATATACATATATATAAATAAATATATATATACATATATATAAATAAATATATATATATATATATATATATATATATATATATATATATATATATATATATATATATATATATATAAATATATATATATATATATATATATATATATATATATATATATATATATATATATATATATATATATATATATATATATATATATATATATATATATATATATATATATATATATATATATATATATATATATATATATATATATATATATACATATATATATATATATATATATATATATATATATATATATATATATATATATATATATATATATATATATATATATATATATATATATATATATATATATATATATATATATATATATATATATATATATATATATATATATATATATATATATATATATATATATATATATATATATATATATATATATATATATATATATATATATATATATATATATATATATATATATATATATATATATATATATATATATATATATATATATATATATATATATATACATATATAGGTGTTTTCGCTCTCCCTGAGGAATATTTTCAGTTCTATCTTTGATGTGGGAATGACTGGGAAAATAGATTGACTCACTTAACCCTCTGTTAAATTCTACAGGTGGTTCCAGAAGAAAAATTGGGAGAAACAACAGATAAAAAAGAGGAAGAGGCTCAAGCGGAGGTTGAAGTTGTAGCGAGGCGTAAGTTTTTCACCAATTTTGTCTTATGGTACTTATATGATAAACGTCCTACCGCTCAATTTGTTCATTCATTGACACATTATAGAAGCCGGTTTTTGTTTTCGTTAGTTTCTTTCAGCTTAGCGTGAGGCAAGACAAAGAGAAGTGACAAAATAGATGGAAAATATATAATTTGTGGGTTTTGTGGGTAATAATGGGTTTTGTAGCTATATTTTATTTTCAAGAATTTGTATTTTAAAAAAATATATTTTAAAGAATCTGGGGCCGGGCTTGGTTTTCCAATAAGAATACCAAAAAAGGAGCATAACACACCACACGAAAGCTTTTTTTAAATCTAGTAGGGGGGGAGGGCAAAAAATCTATCTTTCCGTTACCCAGAAAGAAATCAGATTAGAAATCTAAGACAGAGAATTAAGTTTAAGAAATAGAAAATATGAAATCTTAAATTAGTTAGGGACAACATTTAGGGGAAGGTTGGGACAGTCAGGTCCCTAATGGCTCCGGTGTCCAATAAATTTTTTTCGAGAAGGTTCATTAAAAAAAAAATCAATTCAAAGATTATGTTTACGCACCCCCCCCCCCCCCGAAGAATTTATGTTCCTTGAATATTTAACTTATCTCGGCATTTCTAACGTAATTTCACTCTTCTTTGGGATCTAGTACCATAAGATCTTCGGGTTTACCTACCCCATGGAACTACTACATTGATGCTAGATGGACTCATTTCTGAAATTAGTGACACCTGCGATAATAATATTCTAATTTAGTGAAACAAAGTAATTAAATTTTCGGATATTAAATTTTATTCTACTTTCCGGAATTCTGATTTCCAGAATTAGTGATACTACTTGTTATATTAACATTACAATGTTATATTATAAACTAGTTTAGTGATGTCCTAATTTAATAGAATGGGTGCACTGAAATTTTAAATTAGACACCGAATTTTGCAGAAGTTTGGCCCGAAAAAAACGCCTTTTTGATAGATAATTTAATGGAATAACAATTTAATGAAATTTAATACAATTTGATGGATATAAATTTTGAACTAAAGGCTGAGTTTTTGAAAAATTTGGCCAGCGAAAATATTTTTCATAGCAGGTTACTGTTAGGTATAACCAGGTTTGAAATATTTGTTTATTTATTTACCTCAAAACAGAAGAGTATTTGACCATAGCGAGGAGTATACCGAGGAATACCTGAATGAAATTGCCAATATATATCAATAAATAGAACAAAGCAGCGATTCACAATATGCTTAAAACATAAGTGAACAGACTACATCAAATAAAAACATTTTTTTTTTTACAAATAAAAACATTTTTTTACATCCTGGAAAAAGGGAAAAGGTTAAATCTTGAAAGTAAACCAGTGTTGCTAAAAGGAAAAATTAGAAAACAGAGTTAAGATCACAAAAAATTACATTATTGACAATAAAATTACAAATTACAAAATATATACAAAATTTATCACCCTCCTCCAAGGTGGGGGTAAAAAGAAACAACTAAATAATACATGGGAAGCACTTCGCTCTTCACTCTTGGTTTCATAAAAAGTGAAAATCTCTATCTCTGGCATTTCAAATAGCTTCTCTGGCATTTCTTTTCTATTTCATATAGTAAACGTGGTTTGCTGGAAACTTGCCAATCTTAAAATCCCGAAAAAGAGGAAATGATAAAAAGCATGCAGGACGGCGAACATGCATTACTACTGCTCCTTACTCAAGTTTAAAACTTGTTTAAAAACAAGGTTAAAACGAACAACTTTAGTTTGAATACTTCTTTAAATTATTTTTTGAAAGTTCTAAAAACGCATAAAGAATTTCTTTATATTCATTTTTGTTACGTTTGTACGAATCGGAAAAACATTTCGGGGGGGGGGGGGGTTGTCAAACACCCTCCCCTCCCCCCTAGATATGGCCTTGGCCCAAGGGAGTTGCTACATCTCAGCTGTTACTTAAACATGTTCTATAGTCTAACATATGCTACATCTGTGGAAAAATCAAAATACAGTTTTGGAGTGTCTGTATTCATTTTTATATATCCAGATTATATTATTTTTATAAATTTGCTTCCCCTCTGTGTTCTTACCCCCCCCCCCTCAACATTGTAAAAATTAAAATTTTGCGGTTTCTTCATTAAAAACAAAAAAAAAAAAAAAAAAAAAAAAAAAAAAAAAAAAAAATTAATTGGTGCTAATGAAGTATTTACTTTACTAAGCCCATCCTTAAGTCCATCAAGTCAGAGGCAGAACCAAACCTTTCTTGAACCTAGCCGTATTGCCACAGGTTATTAATATTTATGCAATTTTTTCACTTTGGTATTTTTGCAAACTTTAAAGGCCATCAGATCATATGAATTGGGTTCCTCAAGATTGAGTATTTCCAATGGTATTGCCTGGGTGGAGTGTCATTCAACCAAGCCTGGGTAGAGCTTTATCTAATCTAATGACATTTGCAAGATTGTATGGGTAGGTGAGTTCTGTTAGATAGCCATTGTATTACTGCAGATTCAGCATTTCTTAACACCGGCAAGGTTTCTAGACAAGCAAATTTGTGAAACCCATTTCATACCTTTTTTCTGTCATCAACTGTTTTTCACAATCTTTGTTCCATCAGTCTCTGGGTTATTTTTAGCTGTCTGGCGATCTTTTTATTTTGCTGGACGGATTTACAGATTTATATTCTGAATCTACCTTATTTTGTGATATAAATTGACATACTGCCTGCATTTGTTTAATGACTTGTAAAGAACCTTTTGTAAAGAATCTCTTGTAAAGAGGTTCTGACTTGTAAAGAACCTCTATTAAGGCTGTAGGGTTACAGCATGCTGTATGTTGTAGGGTTTTTTTAGATGCAAAAAGTAGTTTAAAAAATTATACCATATTAGTGCTAAAAAGTGTTTATCAAATTGGTATTATTCCAGTAATAATGACCATATCCATGCACAAGGGGTAGAGGAAGATGTCCCTTGAAGTTAGACTGAAGGACCACCCTCCCCGTATGGACAAACTGAAAAATGCAACATAACAAGTTTTGTATATGTTGGATTTTAGATGCCTTCCCCCATCCCCAAAGAGAAATCCACAATCTTCCCTATCATAATAACAACAAGCTTATTTAAAATGTGAGTATATGAAAAACGCAATTTTTTTTAGCGGAAGTCTTGGTCCTGAATAACATAGTTGCTGAGCATGACGCTGATTTAACTATACAAATAGGAGATGTTATTAGAGATGCCAAAAAACCTAACGGAGCATGGTGGGAAGGAACCCTTGGGAATAAAACAGGTTACTTCCCTGCTAATTTTGTAGTCGAGTTTAATCGGTCAAGTTTCTGTCCAGTCAATGTAAGTCAAGTTTAATCTGTTCATTTGTGTATTTGTCAAACATATTTGTACGTAGAGGGGTTGGGGCCCTCCCAGAAAAGCATCCCCCAAAAAAAGAACGAGAATTATCGTTTGATAATGTACCTCTTTTTTTGAACCAAACCTTGCTTGAAAATTCCTCTGATCTTTCATCCCCACCTGTTTTTCTAGGTTTTTGTGGACTTCTAGGTCTATGGCTAATATAGGCTATTTACAAATTACAGAGAAAAAAGTTTAAAGCATCCCCCATCATAATCGAAAATTTGAAATGTGATAATGTTTTTCTTTTTATTTTGAACCAGCCCTTGCTTGAAAATTTCTCTGATCCCTCGTCCCCACCTATTTTCCCAAACTGTGTGGACCTCTGGGTATATTGCTAGTATATTTATAATTTACAGGGAAAAAAGCTTAAGGCACCCCCCAGGATAAGCGAGAATTGGAAATCTTATAATGTATTTTCTTTTATTTTGAACCAGCCAGTACCCAAAAATTTCTCCAATACCCCATTCCCACATATTTTTCTAAACCTTGTGGACATCTGGGTATATTGCTAATATATTTACAAACTACAGGAGAAAAAAACATTCCAAGAAATATGGGCTTATTATAAACCAAAACAGTGATTAGTTGACCAACATATACAATTACTTTCAGTTATATAATTAATTCTGAGCAAAAAAAGGCTTCTAAAAAATGATTAGAAAAAACGCTCACTCCAATAACTGCGTTGAAAGATGAAAATAAAACTAAACGAGTATTAAACCCGTTACTCCAAAAAAATTCAGCTAAGATTGCATCAGCATTCGGCGTTTTCTGAAACACTGGGTCGGAATACTAGGAGATGGTTAGCAGTCTACACTAGCTACTGTAGACCGCTACCTGTCTCTTGGTCATCTGTACTTTCAGATATTGGTTAGTGAGGATGACAGAACTAAAAATTCCAAAGAAGGGAGAAACGAGGGCAATAACAGCCAGTGGAAAACAGAATAAAAATTATGCAAATATTTCGGTTTAGACCTCTGCTTAACCGTCCTCAGTGCAGGATAATAATATTCATTGTTCCATTGTTGCTTTGAAAGGGTCCTAATATTATTATTATAAGAACCAAAGCAGACAAAAGCAACTCACTTGTTGTCATGGATACGACAGACTATGACAACAAAATCTTTTCACTTTTAAAAGACAGAGGTACACCTAAGTCGATCACTCATGATCCTATTGATCAATTTATTGATAATATTATATATGAATTAAAGCAGCTAAAACAGAATTGTAAAATCACACCACAATTATACAACAAATTTTTACCCCACTGGTAGTTTCTGTCCAAAAATTTTACGGCTTACTAAAACTGCATAAACAAGGTATTCCCCTAAGACCTATCGTAGCATGTACTAAAGCCCCTGCTTCCAATATTGGAAAATGGCTTTCCACAGCTTTCAAACCTCTACTGTATTCACAAAATTCCTACATTAGTGATTCGGCAGATTTGGTTAAAACACTTAATAACACAAGTATTTCAGAAATAAAAATATTTGGTAGTTTTTATATAGATTCTATGTATGCGAATATAGATGTTGCTACTTCCGAGCAATTATTAAAAAACAAAGTAGAAAAAAATTATCACTAAATCGAAGACTCTGTGACAGGGATCGATGGTGAATTTTCTTTTAATCTTGTTAAAATTTGTAATAAGTTTTCTATGTATTTACAGTTTCGTGATTCTTTTTATCAAAAAATAAATGGGTTACCAATGGGAGCAGCTCTATCCAGCCTACTGGCTAATATTTATGTCGAGAACCTTGAAAATTGGGAATTAAATTCGTATTTATCAAAACATGAATATTGGGGTCGTTACATGGATGACGTAATTTCACTTTTGTAATTATGGGGAAATTGAACTTTCGGGGTTTCCTAGATCATTTTAATACTTATGATAGAAATTTGCAGTTTACCCTAGAAATTGAATTTGAAAATAAACTACCATTTTAAGATATGCTAATTATCCTTAATGCTAATAATTTGGACTTCACTATCTATAGAAAACCAACACAAAACAATAAATATCTTCATTTTAATTCAAATCACCCCCCACAAGTTAAAAGAGCAGTTGTAACTTCTCTCATTGACCGTGTCCTGAACATTTGCTCCGATTCATACATAAAAGCAGAAATAAATTTAATCAGAGGTATTCTTTTTGGCAACGGATACCCCATTCCTAAGTTGTCGTAAGTTGTTGATTTCTTGATATAAGCTTCTTATTACATTAGAAGGCAATATTTATTGAACAGTTTTTGAGATATTAAATACTGATTTTCCTAGTTCATAAAACTTTTTGATCGGGGGTAATACGAATTTGTGGGCTATATTTTTAACTCGAAGTCTTTAATTTGTTAATAGGAAGGTCTTATTACGTCTTAAGATAATGTTTATTCATAATAGATTTCAAGACATTAAATGCTACTACTACTACTAACAACTCACCGCAGCACCAAGCCGCCTGAGGCCAACACAGCTACGCACGCTCCTCCTCAGTCCCAATCTATTCAAAGCCTCCCTTTTTACAACCGCCAATGAAGTTCCCATTTCCTTTAAATCTTCCTTTATGACGTCCTCCCACCCCAGACGAGGACGACCTGCTTTCCGTTTAGCCCTAGACGGTTGGCCGAAAAGAACAATCTTTGGCAATCTGTCATCCTTCATCCGCACAAAGTGCCCTAGCCACCTCAACCTTTCTTTCATTATAGCCCTAGAGAGCGGTATTGAACCACATTTTTCGTATAGCCTACTGTTTAAAATACGGTCAGTCGGACTGGTTCCCAGAACAATCCTTAAGCAATTTCTCTGGAAAACATCTTACAAATCTTTATCCGCTTTTCGGAGCGCCCATGCTTCAGAGCCATATTTGACCACTGTCATCACTGTAGCTTCTAATATTCTAATCTTGGTATTGGGGTTGATAGCAACCAGTGTTATAGTGGTAAGCTACAACGCCACTGGTGTGGTAAGTACGGGTGTCATCAGTTAGTTGAGGGGAAAGCCCCGGCCTCATATTATAATGTGATGCCCGCGTCGACCACACCGGTTCTACAAATACCTGGTTTGGTACTGTGCTATTCACAGTATACCCTTTCCCAGTGTCTGATAGCGCGATCGAGTGGCCATATGGCCACTTTCTAAAGCCAATTGTACCCGTCTTGGGTTACGACTAAAAAATCTTTAACTCTCTTCTTGAAGGTAACGAACCTCCGTGTCAAAATAATAATGACGGTACCTCGTAACTAGTCCTACCTTGACTGCGTTCTAAGACAATTAGTAGACAGTTTGTAGAAATTACCTTAATTTTATTCTTCCACCGGTCACTTATAATAACAAAAAAATATTTTTCCCCGAACGGGGTCTAAATGCAGACTAACCCAAAAACAATATTCTGTACACAAACTTTGCATAGGGGTGGACCTTCGCTTAGCCCAGCCAATCCTCTCAATCCCCATTCAAAACCCATTTTAATTTCTCAGCTTTATCTTTCAATAACTCCAAACCAGGAAGTACAAAATAGAATTTAGTTCAAAGCTTACTTATTGCAAAACCACTATAGCTTAGCAACGAGACTTTTAAATTATTATTGAAAACTATACTATAGGCAAATCGAAGAAAATGTAATTGGAACGAAACCAGTTCATTTATCTGAGAAGACAAAAACAGGGGTGGAACCCCAACAAATCTCCCCGTAAGATAAACCGCCCATGCACTTCCTTGGTCCGCCCTTACAAACCTATACACATAGCTTCAACTTCACAAAATCCATTTGCCTTCTCTCTTCCACCAGTGTCTTTGCTACTACTTCCACCGCTTGGCTCAGGATCGGTCGTCATCAACACGTCTCTACTGTAAGACCACCATGTCTAAATCGTATAACATCCGCATTAGGTTTTGAAAGTTGAAGTTCCCAAGATTCGTAGACAATGATTGTGCACAGCACAATCAAAAGCAAAAATTTTCTCGCTCTCACGAATTCGAATTTGAGAGGAGCAGAGAATCAGTTTCTGGCACATATGATGATGCCAGCCATCATGAAAAATTGGCTGCACTAGCCTCTTAATTTCCATCTGTAGAAAAAACCCCACATCTCAATAAAAAAAGTAAATTGCCTCTTGGCATAATTTCAAATAGTCTAAGGCCGAAAATGCAAAGGCCTGTGAAAACGATCAGGGTACTGGGAATGAAGTAAAATTTTGAGCGAACCATGAATTGCCTTTTTTCTGGGTTCCCTCCCCTGGGATAATTAAATGAAGAATATGCGTTGATGCTAATTGAAGATGAAACTTAGATACTGAATATAGTTTTCCGGAAATAATTGTCGAGTCCCATGAAGAATAACAGCTATGAAAAGGGTTACTGGACAAAGGTTTGGGTGAAGTATGAAGTGACTGGGAGAGAGTATCCCCCAAGGATTCCAAATCAGAGAGGCAAAATCTCGGTAAAGGGATCACAACTTGTCCGCCAGTTGTGCATTGAGGAAAAGGGCTATCTTTCGCGACTTCCCGCAGGGGATCTTCCCCAAGGGATTCCCCCCCTCATAAAGGAGCGATATATCTTTTGAGTTTATAATACTAATCTCAGATTCCTTTCCAAGTTTTTCTATTCCGACTCGACATTTAATATCTCCCAACTTTCCCCCAACCCGTTGTAAGTTATTCATCTCTATTTTGTAACCATCTTGTTTTATTCCCCATGGGTCTTTGACCTCTTTTTCTCCCCTATTATTTATGTTATCAAGGCACAGCCCATCCAACATTTAATTTTTCTCCTTATTATTTATGTTATCAAGGCACAGCCCATCCAACATTTTTTTATTTTTCGCCATTTCAGGCTGAATCTCCAAATTTAGGCTCTGTTTTGCATTTATTTGCTCTTTTTCACTTTTCTCAATTTTGTCCTTGGTGCAAAATAATAAATCATCGTTAAATCTGATTTGGACTCCAGTGTCCACCATCTTTGACTGCATTACTTCCTTGTAGCTCATTTTAATATCTCTTTTCTCTCTTTTAGTTCTCTTCACTTTTACTGCAGAAACAAATATTTTGTTATCAAATGGGAACTGAATTCCGACATTTGGGTTTTCATGTTGTACTAAAATATCCCGAACTTTGCGAGGAAAAGCGCGTACAATAAATTTCGTCTCATTTTTCTTTGGCACAATCAGTGTTTCATTCTGGCCTGCACTTGTTAGCGTCTCATATTCATTAAAAGTGTTCTCAAGTTTTCTAATATCTGCAAATTTTCCTGAAAAATCATTTTCGCGCGTCTTATTTTCAATATTATGTTGTCTGTTTACTTCTGCATCCCATTTCTGTGGATTATCAATATTTCGAACACGCATATCAAGTATTTCGCTTTTCCGACAGAGTGGCACAGCCTCCCAATTTGTTTTATGGACTGGTCCACCTCCCCCGTAGTCAACGAAGTTGTATATTTTTCCGGGCTTCTAACCCATGCGGTTCCCTTATACGTTTGAAAATTTTTCCCCCCAATTATTTGCATTAGTTCTCTTCTATCCTCCCTATCTGCCTATTCCTTTCGTTCTCTAGCTATTCTCTCTTTCTCTCTTTCTTTTCTATCTTTCTTTTTTTCTTTTCTATCTTCCTCCTCTTTTCATTCTCTGGCTAACCTGTCATTCTCCATGAAATTTAATAGTTGTTGTGTCATATATCTATTCAAGTGCTTTTTCGCGAGCTCCTGCTGGATCTCGATTCAACACTGCTCCTCCTACTTGGACTACTTTGATTCCGTCTGTCATTATTTATTCTTAATTCATTTTCTAAATCTGTTCGTTCTCTATCCGTATTGTCTCTTTCTTTATAGGCTACTCTAGCCCTTTCGTCCTCTTTTCTATTCTTTCTAATTTCATCTTTCTCAGCCTGCATTTTTTTTATATAAAACCGCAATAGGGTACTATGTAGGCTAGCTCAACTTGTTTCTTCGAAAACGTGGAATTCTTTTACTATCAGGTTTACTGATAGGACCTTTTCTTGCTGCCACCACTTATTGGGAGTGTAAGCCACCAGTGTTATACCGGTAGGCCACGATGCCACCGGCGTGGTAATATACGGGTGTCACCACTTATCGGAGGGGAAAACCCCGGATTGTAATGTGATGCCCGCGTCTACCACACCAGTTCTGCAAATATCGGGTTTGGTACTACCCTATTTACAGTATACCCTGTCCCAGGGTATGATAACGCGATCGAGTGGTCAAATGGCCACTTTCTAAAGCCAACTGTACCCGCCTTGGGTTACCACTAAAAAATCTCTAACTCTCTCCTTGGAGGTAACAAACCCCCTTGTCAAAATAATAATGACGGTACCTCGTAACTATTCCTACCTTGCCTGGGTTCCAGGAAAATTAGTAGACAGTTTGTAGAAATTACCTTACTTGTATTCTTCCAACGGTCACTTATAATAACAAAAAAATATGTTTCCCTGAACGGGGTCTAAATGCAGACTATCTCAAAACTATACTCTGTACACAAACTTTGCATAGGGGTGGACCTTTGCTTGGCCCAGCCAATCCTCTCAATTCCCATTCAAACCCATTCTACTTTCTTAGCTTTATCTTTCAATGACTTCAAACCAGGAAGTACAAAATAGAATTTAGTTCAAAGTTTACTGATTGCAAAACCACTATAGCTTAGCAACGGTACTTTTAAATTATCATTGAAAATTATAGTATAGGCAAATCTAAGCAAATGTAATTACGGAACAAAACCAGGTCATTTATCTGAAAAGAAAAGAAACAGGGGTGGAACTCCAACACTTGGTTTGCAGACTTATCTTCTTATTCTTCCAAACTTTTTTTAACTGTGAAAAAACACCCTGAGCCTTGACTATTCTACTTTTGACATCTTCACAGCTCCAACCATCTTTACTATTAATACTACCAAGGTAAGTGAAGCTGCCCACCTGATCAATCTTTTCATTACCCAAGTTCACCTTTTAATCTTCACATATTCTCCTAGACTTTCTGACTTAGTCTTCTTAATATTAATTTTTAAACATATTCTAGTACCCTGAAATTGAAAAACCTCTAATAGTTCCTTCATTTTGCTCACACTTTCATCTAGGATGCTTAAATCATCAGCATAATCTAAGTCAAGGAGACTTTTTCCTTCCCATTTGATTCCGTTGTCTCCCATTGCCTTTTCTGTGCTCCTTAAGACAAAGTCCTTCAAAATAATCCATATAAAGGGAATAGAACACAATCCTGCTTAACTCCTGATTTAATAAAAAACCAGCTGTTAACCTCATTTCCTACCTTAACCGCAGCAGTGTTATTCTCGCACTTAGCACTAATCATTTTAATGTATTGGTCCTGTATACCATACAAGGATAAAACCTTTACTAAAGCTCTTCTATCAACAGAATCGAACGCTTGCTCATAATCTATAAAACTGAGGAACAAAGGTGTTTGAAAACTCAGGCACTTCTCAATTATTAGCCTAAAATTGAAAATTTGGTCGACACATCCTCTGTCTTTTCTAAAACCGCACTGTTCTTCTCTTAAAACTTTGTCTACGGCATATCTCAGTCTAAAAAGCATCTTATTACTAAGTAATTTACTACCTACAGGGACCAGACTAATCCCTCGATAATTACCACAGTCACTTTTATCACCTTTCTTTTAAAGTGGCTTAATTAGGGTTTTTTCTAAAATCGTTAGGTACTTCCCCTTTTTCAAAAATCATATTCATAATCTTCAGTAACTTATTTCTAACCTCAGAGCCAGCATATTTAAGAAACTCATTTAATACCCTATCAGCACCTGGAATCTTATTATTTTTTAGTCAAGATATTAAATATTCCCTTTTATTAGCACATAACCCTCTTTACATACTTTGAGATATTACATACTGTACTAATTTTGCTAATACATAACACCTTTTGATCTTGGGGTTAGCCAAATCAACAATTACCAGATTTTTAACCGGAATCCGTTAATTTATTTATTCGATTGTCTTAGAGAGTCGTAAGATAATGTTTATTGGTACCGGATTTCGAGTTATTAACCATTGGTTTTTCTTAACATTCATAAGACTTTTCGATCCTGGGTCATGAACAATTACACTTTTTTATATTGTACTTTTTATTCCAATTTCCAATTTATGCCAATATTTTATTTGCAATCATTTTTTTTTATTTTTTCCAATTATTTTTTTTTTCATCATAAATATTTCCAATCATGCATTTCCGATTTTTTTTATTCAATTATTGCAGGTGAATGCACTATGTAAGTCGTCTTTTTCTTTAGAAAGTCTCGGAACGGCGCCAAAAGATGTCCCTGTAGTACTCAAAAGGCGACGTTCACTCTAGTTTTCTCTAAAATGTCTAAATTTCTAATCGAGGGTCTGTAACTCATCAATAAAACAATCTTTCTACATCACATATGGGTATTGAAAGCTCTAGAAACAAACTAATGGGCCTGTGATGTTTTTATGCATTAATGCATAAACTACTCTGGGTCGAGTGATTTCAAATTTTAGCTTAGGGGAGAAGCAGAGGTATATCTAGAGACAATATGTGTTTTCAGGTTATTGTATATAAAAAATATTGTAAATAATATATATAAAAATAATAGCATATTTGCATTTCCTTGGAAGTGCATTTGGGGGGGGGGCTACCATTTCATCTAACCGTCACAAGTAGTAAACATCATTTCGTCTTCAAGGAAAATCTGTCAGAACATCGATACGTCAGGACATCGACAGTCACAATCCCTACCCGTCAGAACGTCGACAGTCAGTTCATCGATAGTCGCAATCGCTACCCGTCAGAACGACGACAGTCATAACATCGACACGTCATAAGATCTACAAAAAATTTAGATGTTATGACTTGTCGATGGTATGACGGTTAGTGGTTCTGACAGATTTTCGTTATGTAAAAAAATTTATAAGTTTATGTAATAGTAATAAGTATATAATAGTTTAGAAACAAATTTCGGCTATATATTTGCACATCAGGAGGGTGGGGTAAATCATTGTAATCATTGGTGAAGTAGCGATGTAGAATAAGAGAAACCATAAGTATCCAGGCTATCAAAAAAATTATTTTTCGTCTCTCCAATCAACTTTGAAAGGCTGATCATTGTCTTTTTTTGGCCAGTGAGCCCCTTTGCAAAGGTTTTTGTTCCTGTGTTATAGAATATACTTTCTTTTGACGACCTTGATGCATATAGTGTCCTTTGATTCTGTTAAACATCCCCCACAAATAACATTCTCCGGAAGTTCCAACTTATGCGCTAAGCTGTTCCTGAGATATTACAAATACGCACTTTTGCTGGATAATCATAATTTTTTTCAACATATATTCAACATACCTGAAAGTTTCAACTAAATGCCCTCAACTGCTAATGGGATATCAGAAATACTCACTTTTGACTAACTGGATATGCTTAGTGCCCATTGATGCAGTTCAGAATCCCCTGAAATCCCCAACCATTTCTGAGATATTGTAGATTTGCCCTTTTGACAACCTGGATGCACATAGTTTCTCGATTTAGTTCAGCATTCACTGAAAGGTTTGACTTAATACCCTTAACCGTTCCTGAGATATTGCAGATGCTCCCTTTTGACATCCTAGATGCACATAATGTCTGTTGATTTAGTTTGACATCCCTCAGCATTCTTTTAGTTTTAACCAAATACCCACAGCTTTTACTGAGGTATTACAGATACCCCCTTTTGATAAACTGAATATACATTGTTTCTTTTGATATAGTCCAACATCTACTGATTGTTTCAACTTAATACCCTTGGCATCTCCTGAGATATTGCAGATGCTCCCTTTTGACATCCTGGATGCAAATGTCTTTTGGTTTAGTTTGACATCCCTCAGCATTCCTTTAGTTTTAACCAAATACCCACAGCTTTTACTGGTATATTACACATACCCCCTTTTGATAAACTGAATATACATAGTTTCATTTGATATAGTTCAACATCCCCTGAAAGTTTCAACTTAATACCTCTAGCCGATCCTCAAATACTGCAGATGCACCCTTTTGACAATATAATCATAGTTTCTTTTGATTTACATCTACATCTCCGTCGACATGGCCTGAAAGTTTTAATGTACTACCCCTAGCCATTTCTTAGACATAGAAGATACTATGTTAAACACCCTAATGCGTACAATTTCTTTTCGTTGAGTTCAAACATACTTTACATAGATCAAGTTGATAATCCTTAGCCGTTCCTTAGATATTGCGGATACATGTTTTGACAACCTGGATGTACATTGTGTCTTTTTATTTAGTTAAATTTCCCCCTCAACATTCTCTGAAAGTTTCAACTAAACACCATTGGACCTTGCTGGGACATTGGAGGTACTTCTTTTGACAACCTGGATGTACATTTTGTCTGTTTGGTTCAGTTCAGTTTTTCCTAAAAGTTTCAACTTGATACCCTTAACCATTGTTGAGATATTACAGATACGTCTTTTAACAAACTGGATGTACACTGTGCCTTTTGATTTAGTTCCACATACCCCTCAATATTCACCCATTTATAGATACCAGTTGGTACCCAGGTACCAACTGGGCTATTCTAATATCCGTATTTAACCAAGTATCAATTTTAAAAGGACAAAGTATATATATATATATATATATATATATATATATATATATATATATATATATATATATATATATATATATATATATATATATATATATATATATATATATATATATATATATATATATATATATATATATATATATATATATATATATATATATATATATATATTCCTCCCTGAGGAATATTTTCAGTTCTATCTTTGATGTGGGAATGACGGGGAAAATAGATTGACTCACTTAACCCTCTGTTAAATTCTACAGGTGGTTCCAGAAGAAAAATTGGGAGAAACAACAGATAAAAAAGAGGAAGAGGATCAAGCGGAGGATGAAGTTGTTGGGAGGCGTAAGTTTTTCACCAATTTTTGTCTTATGGTACTTGTATGATAAACGTCCTACCGCTCAAGTTGTTCATTCATTGACACATTATAGAAACCGTTTTTGTTTTTGTTAGTTTCTTTCAGCTTAGCGTTATGCGATAAAAATAGGAGTTAAAAAATATTTGTGAATTTTATATTTGGGGATTTTTTTTTCAAATTATGGGGGGGTGTGGGTGGTAAAGTATTAGACAGTGTGAACTTAGAAAAATATTACATAATATGCAGAATAATTGTACCTAGCACAGGAGGCATGCAGACCCGCTCGACTTTACCCCCACCCCCAACCCTGAGTGTGCAAATATATAGCCCAAATTTGTTTCTAAAGTATTATATTTTTATCTTAGTTTGGTATATTTTATTAGGATTGAGAGTCAGAGAAACATATTAGAAGAACATTAGGTAGGGCGTATATGATATACCGTCTTAATTACCCCATGTCTCTTTGTCTATTTACTATTTATTTTCTTTAATATTCTTGTCTATTCATCTAAATTGTATAGGGTGTTTGATACGCCTGTGCACAGGAAAGCAGGATGCACTCGATAAGCGTGTGCAGGATTTTGGTTGGCGGGGAGGTTTCAGCTAAAATGTATTGGAGGTTCAAAAACTTGCTATTAATTTCTCAGTCTCCTTTTTCATGAGCATTTGTATGTAAAGTTATTACTAAGCTTCCAAGAAAAAAGCCTGATTAACCAAATAAAAGAATTCCTATATTAGGCCTCAAAACAGGCCGATAGAGGGCCAGAGAACTTTTTTCGGCCACTTCCCATAGAACGATCGTTATAAAAACTTGGGAGAAGGCTCAGTTAAGATAGCAGTTCTGTTCAAAATAATTAACAAGTTCCGCTATACTTTACCCCCACCCCCAACCCTGAATGTGCAAATATATAGCCGAAATTTGTTTCTAAAGTATTATATTTTTATCTTGGTTTGGTATATTTTATTAGGACTGAGTGTCAGAGAAACATGTTAGAAGAACATTAGGTAGGGCTTATATGATACAAGTACCGTCTTAATTACCCCTTATCTCTTTGTCTATTTACTATTTATTTTCTTTAATATTCTTGTCTATTTGTCTAAATTGTACAGGGTGTTTGATATGCCTGTGCATAGGAAAGCAGGATGCACTATATAAGCATGTGTAGGATTTTTTGGTGGGGGAGGTTTCAGCTAAAATGTATTGGAGGTTTAAAAACTTTCTATTAATTTCACAGGCTCCTTTTTCATGAGCATTTGTATGTAAGGTTATTACTAAGCTTCCAACAAAAAAGGCTTACTAACCAAATAAAAGAATTCCCATAATAGGCCTCAAAACAGGCCGACAGAGGTCCAGAGACCTTTTTCTCGGCCACATCCCATAGAAGGATGGTTATAAAAAGTTAGGAGAAGCCTCAGTTAAGATAGCAGTTCTGTTCAAAATGATTGAAAAGTTCAGTAAACTTATGCGGAAACGGAGGCTGTAATTGGTGCAACCCCGTGTAATGTTGAAACCCGAGGAGCGGAGGCTGTAATTGGTGTAAATTTGTAAATTACCAATTATTTACCCTTTATTGTTATAATGGAAAAGGATGGCTTACTAGACACTGGGTGGATGAGCAGCTTTTAGCTTTCTAGGATGGGTATTTAGGTGAAAAGAGTTAGACATTTTGTCATGGGAAAGGGTTCCCTCATCAGTTGAAAGCCGTAGGCCTGTGAGCCAAGAGTTACTGTACTTTATGTGCAAAAAACATTGCTTGGAACATCCCCCTCATAATGGAGGAGGCAATGACACAAATTGAATTTGTGTTACAGAATAGCAAATGAAAATAGTGTTACCCGCTTTACATGTGTGTAGGAATATATTTTGATGGATGGGGCGTTGGGGAGGGGTTTAAAGTGTGTTAAATCTCCCCGAAATAAGGTGAATTCGACAAAGATGTGCAGGTAATTGCAAAAATTTGGACATGTTGAGGTGGCTCTAAGGATCATCCCCCGCACAAAAGGCCTTCCAGCCTTAGCAAGAGGCTCGTTTGGCGTGCAGAAAAACCTCTATTGTTTTTTTGTTTTTTTTCTTTGCTGTCTATTGTTAGTTTATATCAACCTTTTTGTTTATATATTAAAAAAAAAAAACAAGTTTCTTTGTTAACACACGTTAGTCATCAGTACACCATGTCCGAGTCTTAATGAACTGGGAGTGTCAGAGGATTTGTGTAGGCTGGAACGAAAAAAACTGTTTTATCCCACAAATTTTCAATTTGTGTGGGTAGCGAGGGAATATGTCCCTCGAACCAACCCTAACCGACTTTGTTATATGATAGGATGGTAAGTATGTCGTCATAAAAACACAGTATAACCTTAAGAATCCTCTAATTATGTTTCGCCATTATATTTGTCAGGGGTTTTTTGTGGTGGGGGAGGGGGCTTACAACAAAATTCGAAAAAAGCATAAGAAATGTGTTTTTATGCATTTTTATTGCGTTTTTACGAGTCAGACAAACATTTCAGGGGGGTTCAAACCCTTTATCCCTTGATCATCACATACACCTTCTGTTTTTTACTATTCTTCGGCCTTACCCATGTCTAAGTTGTCTGGAAAACATATTTTTAGCCGAAATCAAAATTTTGAATGGGTATTTCTTCTTAACAGGACAGACTTTTAATTAATCTTTTTCATCCATGACACAGCAGACAAAATTTCAAATTGTCGTCTAAAACTTTGGGAACATATCTAGAATTTTGTTGGTATTTTCTAGGAATTGAACATAATTTTGGTAATTCAACAAATACGTCATTTTTGAAACATTTGGATGGTTTAACGCCTTTTAGTGGGGGTTGAACGACTTTAATTCTACACTATTGAATTTTTGAGCCCATGGTAATATTATTCTTTTACATAAGATATATTTTACAATAAATAATATAACATATTTTTAATATAATGATACAATTTTGGCTAAAGTTTGTACAGCTACCCAGTTATAGGCTACTTAAGGCTGCACGTGATGAGTCACTTCAGTTACGAGAGAAAAGATCTTGGCCTTCAAGTCAAGGAGGCACTGGATAAAACAGGTTTTTCTTTCGCTTGAAATAATGGCCTTTGACCAACTAGTCAACAATTATAGTTGGACAAGGAAATCAAATGGATGCTGGAGGACCAGGTAATACAAAATTGGGACGAGGAGGTTAAAAATTCGGGAACCTTAATACATTATAAATAGGTTAAGATAGTATTTGGGAAGGACTTCTATTTTAAGATAAATGTACGGTTAGATACCTCACTTGTTGGATGCAGCTAAGATCTAATTGCCTTCCGATTCGTTCGAGATTGAAGGTTTTTGAAAGAAGGAAAAGTGTCCCGGACGGTATGTTTGCTTGCCCTCTTCGCCAAGAAGAGGAGGAAAATTTGGAGCATTGTCTGAGTTGGTGTCGAGGTCTTTTAGGGGCAAGGGAAAATTTATTTGGTAATGAAGGATTGCTGCTTCCTGGTGCCTTGAAGAGTACGTTGCCACAGTTTATTTATCTAGTGGGAAGATATCTTGATCAGTTTTTTTTTTCAAAATGAAGATAGTAGTTTTTATTTCTTCTTTATCAAGGAGGCACACTTGTGCCTCTATAAAGAGGCGACCCACCACAATGTTAAGTGATTTCAGGTCCTAGAGGTCGCAGAGAGACGGCGGTAATTGCATTTTGTAGCCCAAGCTCAAACTAAGAAATTTGCAAAATTTCATCCTCCTCCAACTTTATCTTCATGGTGTAAACTGGGCCGGAAGTTTGGACCCTCCCCCCACACCCCCCCGTTAACGTTGTCAGATCGGGCTGAAATTTATAATTTAGGTTTTCCTGGGGCCAGGGAGCTTATCGTCGAATTTTCAGCTCAATCTGATCACTCCTTCCCTGTTTTCCAAAAACCAAATATCAAGTTTTGTGGGAATTTGCTTTGCGAAAATAGATTCCATTTACTAAAAAACAATTACAATTGTGTCTCATTAGTCCAGCGGTTGATACTTCAGACTGCCAGGCGGAAAATCCGGGTTCGATTCACCGTCAGAGCAAATTTTTTATATACTGAGTTTAAACTTTAAAAAAGAAACTCAGTTTCTTTTTTAAATTATTTGAAAAAAATTACGTTTTCTAAAGAGTTAAAGAGGCTTAGTTACAAGGTCGACCCTTAAAACGTACAGGGATTAGGAGCCACAGTTGGGGGGTTGTTAAAGAGGCTGAGTCACAAGTTCGAACCTTAAAACGTACAGGGATTAGGAGGCACCCTGTACGACGTGATTTGAGTATTCAGGAATTAAAAGCCTTAACACAAGAATGTTCAAGAGCGGGGGGTTTGGGGGGCGGCAGCCCCCAACTTTAACTCCTGACACGATCAGCTAACAGTTAGTCAAGCAATAATAAGTAATAAACTGTAAAAAAACGTGCATAAATTATTTGAAAAAAACTACGTTTTCTAAAGAGTTAAAGAGGCTGAGTTACAAGGTCGAACCTTAAAACGTACAGGGATTAGGAGGCACAGTTGGGGGCTGTTGCCCCCCAAACCCCCCCATTTCGCAGCCTTTAAATAAAAAAAACAAACGTTTTTTAAACTGAAAGTAAGGAGCGACATTAAATCTTAAAACGAACAGAAATTATTCCGTATATGAAAGAGGCTGTGCCCTCCTCAACGCCTGGCTCTTTACGCTAAAGTTTCTTATTGTTTTAAAAAATAAAGTTGTGAGACAGAGTCAAGCTTTAGCGTAAAGAGCGAGGCGTTGAGGAGGGCACAGCCTCTTTCATATACGGAATAATTTCTGTTCGTTTTAAGATTTAATGTCGCTCCTTACTTTTAGTTTAAAAAACTTTTTTTTATTTAAAGGCTGCGAAAGCGGGGGGTTTGGGGAACGGCAGCCCCCCAACTGTGCCTCCTAATCCCTGTACGTTTTAAGGTTCGACCTTGTAACTCAGCCTCTTTAACTCTTTAGAAAACGTAGTTTTTTTCAAATAATTTATTATTAGGACGAGTGTTGTAATTCGTTAATCTTATATGTTGTTTGCGTACATGGCCATATTTTGGCTTGAAATACACGTTATCTTATCTTATAACATATTTTATAATAATATGATAATATAAAGTATTTTTAGATGTGTAATATACAATATATTTTTTAAATATAAATATTTGTATATCATAACATATTAGATAATATTTATTATATAATTTCGGAGACCACACTCGAGGGGTTAACAACTGGGTATTTTGAGGGACACCTGGAGGCATGAGGCACGGAAACACGCCGGAGGCACGGAGGCACAACCGGAGGCACGGAGCTATCGTTTGAGACGGATTCAAAAGATTCACCTAAACACCAAAACTTGATATTTGGGGATCAAGTTTGGCATGTATTTGTTACCACGTATTACCACAGAGAGAACCATGAACTGTGAGCACCCTAGAACCGATATACTGTGATAAACTTCCCATCCGGTAGGTTTTACTTTTCCCTACAATCAGCTTTAAAAAACAAAACTTGGTATATACTTTTTTATAACACAACTACCTCAAGGTCCCAAAAAAGGTAGTTTAGAAGATTTGAATAACTGGAGACAGGTTACCCTCAACTCATGCAAATAAAGACTACTGTCAAAAGTACTATCAATGAGAGTCAAGAAAGAAAGCGAAATCTAACACGAAGGAATTGAAAAGAGAAATACAGCAAATGTGCCCAGCCGTGTAAGAATTCATTGATTCACAATGGTATGACCAGGAAGAAGAATGGGTCAAAAATACGAATAACAGGATTGGATATTAGGAAGGCCTTTGACAGAGTAAGAAGAAGCTTTCTTTTTGTAATAATGAGGACATATGGTTTCAATGAGTCATTTGTTGATTGGATTAAAATTCTTTACTCTAGTAATTATCCTTGGTAACGCGGTAGTCTTGTGAAGCTGACATGGGAATAAGACAGGGATGTCCACTAAGCCTTTTACTTTTTGAGATTTATTTTGACTTATTGCTGAAATATCTGGAGACACAACTAAAAGGAGTTCGACTGGTGAATGAGACACTGAAATAAGGGGATTTGTTGATGATATAACTACAGTAACATCAAATGATGAAGACCTAAGGAATGCTATAGGCGAGGCTATGGGATGAACCAAGCAATACTGCTAACTTGTCAAGCTTGAACTCAATCAACAGAAGTGTGTAATTTTGGAATTGAATGACAGTAAAGGGACGGGAATGTTCAAAGGGATACCGATAAGGAGTGAAATTAAGATCATGAGAGTGAAATTTAGAAATACATGGAAGAAGACAGAAAAAACAACTGGAATGAGGTAACAAGAAGAGTTTTAGTAACGGTTAAAAATGGACAGGGAAGGAAACTTGTAAAAGATTCCAAAGGGCGCAATATGTAAATATATACAGCTTGCCTGTTATTCGGTATCTGTCGAATATTTCAGCACCTTCAAAAGCGATCTTTTAAAACTTGGAAAAAATCATTTACGGGTTTATTTGGCAAGGAAAAGAACCCCCAAGACTGAAAACAACTGATACGTACCTAAAGAAGAAGAACGGAGGACTGCAAGTTGTTGATATCCATGCAAAAACTAGGTAACCCTATGATGGCACTGATGGTGTCACTTTCCTATTACACATGCAGCGTTGCCACCAGCTCAAAAACAAAATTCCGATTTTCTTCAAAAAAAAAATCCCGAAATTTCAAAAAAAAATCCCGGAACACGGTTTTTAATTTATACAACCTAGGGCTGCGCGGTGATGACGTAAAAAGCAAGGTGCGAAATTCAAAGTACCGTGAAACGTGGTTTCTAGTCGTAACTAACATTTGATTGTCAATATTCCTAGTATTATTCCGACGTGAAAATGATCCGGTTGATTAGTAGGATCTACGTCAAATATTTTAGGTCAAAGCAAGTCACCAAAGTTCCGAAAAAACATGTCGATGTATCCACGTTTCATCGTTATTTGAATTTCCCGCCCAAGAATTGACGTCACGCTTCGCAGCCCTATTGAATATGGCTTTGCCAGCGGTAAAAGTTGCCTTTTATCACGTCTTCACACGTCCCTTTCCCTTTTATCATACCTGCTTTTCTGTTTAGGGGCTGTGCCAAGGCGCACCCTTAGATCTCGGATTCTTAATTGTACTAAAAAAAAAAAGGAATCTGCTGCTTTGACACGAAAGAATCCGGAAGAAACACATATCCCTTTTTCCCGAATGTACTTAGAATCCAACTTTCTTGGTATTAAATCCAGGCCTTTGGGTATTTGAAAAGAAAACTGTAAAGCAACAGTCAGAAAAACTGTTACTACCGAGTTATTAGTAAAAAGTGCTAAGTAAAGCAACTAACTAAAAAAAATAACTAGTTTCTCAGATATTTATTGGTACGTTTCAGTAATTATCTCGATAATCACAGCTCAAATGACAACCCTAAGAAACTGGACAAATGAACTTCAGTAAATCAAACTAAGCTTGATTAGCACAAACATAAACACTAAGTCTTCTACTACTAGGTCTTCTACTGAGCTGTAAATTTTAAGCTTGTAAGACAAAGCCTATTGGAAAACCACCTATAAAATTTAAATTCGGGTTGGTAAAAATTGAAGAACATGAAGTTTAAGAAATTGAAGTAAAAATGTCACCGGAAAAGCGTCTCTTAGAGGGGGAAGGATACCCAGGAACGGGGGGAGCGATAGATATTTGGCAAGAAAAAAGTTAAATGGTAGTGTGCCTTCATGTCCACTAATACATTGACTGGTATATAATAATTTTTTTTTTTGAAGTTTAGGTGATATGATAATGTATAAAGCTGTAAGATTTATATGTTTTTGTATTAAAATATCACCGAGTGGAGAGGAGGAGAGAGGAAAAAAAATATCAACTACCTCTGAAAAATGTTAAACAAAATTCCTTCTGTTGACACACAGAACATGGCGATGGTGGTGGTTATGGTCTTGAGGTCAGTTTTGGGTTTAGGTGCCATTTTTAACATAATGATTGCGATGCTGACGAGACAACAAAAAAGTGGAACCCTTTCTTCTGGATAAATGAATTCAGCTTTGTGAAGACGTCTGAGTCAAAGCCAAAGACAATGTTGATGCCGATTTCCATAGAAACGGGTTCTGCTGAATGCAAGATATACAGGCTGGAGTCACAGTAACCCTGGTCTACCAATGCGGCAGTTAATTTGAGATAGTGAATTTCATACAATCTTGGCTATTTGTACCAGCTTCACTGCTAATATTAAAGTGCATATCCCTTGTCCATTTTCCTCAACTCCCATACCCAGGCCAGGCGACAAAATATTACAGTGGAACTAAAACAGCCCTGTGCATTGTGTCATTCAGTTGTATGCAACTTCAAAATGACACCATAGCACACCAAAAAGTATACCCTGAATCACTGTTGTCAAAACCTTATATATGAAAATTACAACCCTCTCCTTGAACTAGAAGAAAATCCCTTTTTTCCTCTTCAGGACAGCACTGATTTGTCCTCTTCTTTTTCTTCTGCTTTTTTTCTTCATCACTATTGGGGCACTGGAACATCATGGACCTGTTTTAGGACTCATTGGAAAGCTAATTGTTCTATCTTACTATTTTTTATAAATTCAACTTATAAGACAATCATAAAGTGCAGTATGGTGCCTAACAGATGCACTTTGGGTTGTATTTCCATTTTTAACTGGAAATAACTAAAAAGGGTCTTTTCAAATGAAAAAAAAACTCAATGAAACCTATGGAAACCTATCCTCCTCTATGAAAAATTCCCTCCCTGGAAATTTTTCCTGCATTTAAAATAGCAATCATATTTTAATTTAAAAGTATTTGAAAAACAAAATTAGAATTATTAACTTACACATTGAGAATTGTTTGATAAAGAATATAGAGAAAATCTAAATAATTCTTAGCAGTATTGTGGGAGAAACTTTGGATTTTTTAAAACTTGCCAGGAAGACCAGTCAGAGGGGAAAAACTGACTCCTATTGTTTCAGAATTTCCTTCCCCTTTGTATCTTTGTTTAAAAAACTAAATGAAAAAAAAATATGCAAAAGTATTTTCTTGTTTGAATCAGGGTATGAGGAGTATACATTTCTAGATGGGGGGATACACTGAATATTGTTTTTATGTCTAAAATTCCCTTTGCTAAGCCAAGCCCAGTGTCCTAGCACTGCATGTAAAAATTGCGAATTTGGAGCATTATTGGAGTTTCAATTAGATATTGGAAGTAAAAATAAAAGCAATAAATCATTCTTGGAGCAGACCCCCAACCCCCCCTACTTACTACCAACATCCATGATCAAACTACAACTGATTTGACCTATCTAGCTATAGTAAAACTGTTATTATATAAAGTACCAAGTCTTGTTTTCTTTTTCAATGATTCCATTTCTGTTCTATTTTCAGATGTAGAGGGTGTATTCATATTCAAAACAAGAAAAACAAGTTTTAAAACAAGAAAATCTAATCTTGAACTGATAGATTTTAGGGAGTAAAAGAAACCTCGAAATCAGGAAAAAAAATTGACCCAATGAAACATTTCAAAACAGGAAGTATAGAACGTTTTTGTAATTTTGCCATAAATTAGGCTCACCTATTTTCTTAGTGATAAGGTTGGGTCTATGGTGCAGAATCAAAAGTTTCAAAAGCGGTATATATGCATAAATGTCAAAGTTCAGGGTATCAGTTATAGTAGTATATGCCCCTGTAGAACCGGCTGATAGAGGTACTAGTGACTCAGACGAACTTACAGTTACAGGAGCAAATTGACAGGGTCCCAGGCTGAAATATGATGTTTTTACCATGAGATTTTAATGCCCAGGTCAGTAGAAATAGGGATAGATGGTATCCTAGCCTAGGTAAATTTGGGATAGGAAAAGAAAACTAATGGACACAGACTTTTACAATTTTGTAGGTATAACAATGTAATTATAACCAATATGAGGTTCAGTCAAAATTGGCTCATACGTTATCATGGTATTCACGTGATGATAAGACAGCAGACCTTATTGATTTTGTTAAAATAAACGGAAAACTGGCAGGATCAATACGGGATATTAGGCTATATATGAGTGCTGTTATTGATGTAAAAAGTAAAGATCCCCATCTGGTTGTGTCAAGGGTTAAATTAAAGCTCAAATTTCGGAAGGGTAACTACCTCCTGGGAAGTTATGATGTTGGTAGACTCCAGGATGAGAATTTGAAAGAAACTTTCCAGGAACAGTTGAATACTAAACTTAAGAGTTTAAAATTTGATAATGTGGAAGATGGTTGGAATAATTTAAAAAAATAATTTGTGAAGTTGCTGAAGGTTTCATAGGGAAGAAAGCTAGGACTGCAGCTAAGAATATTAGTGAAAGAGCTTTATGTTTAATAGAAAGGAGAAAGGACTTGTACAAGAATTATCAGAGTGATAGATCATATGAAAACAAAATCGATGTAAAGAAAGTGGAGAAAGCATTAAAATATGAACTAAGGAGGTGTAAGGAGGCCATGGATAAAATTGTCACGGATCTGGAAGATGCAGCTAGATGGCATAATAGTAAAATATTGTACTGGAATGTCAATAAATTGAGAGGGAGAAGTCAATCCGGACTTGGCCCAGTTAAAGATAGGCATGGGGCCACAATTAGCGATAAGGAAAGAATTAAAGAGAGATGGGCAAAATATTTTGAGAATTTACTAAACCGAGGTAGAGTTGCAGGAAAAGATATAGAGGAAAATGAAAAAGTTTGTGATACCTTGGATGTGAAGGAAGATTTGTTTTGTGAGGAAGAATTAACAACGGTACTAAAAGGATTAAAAAATATATAGGCTCCAGGTGCTAATAGGGTAGTAAATGAGTTTCTTAAATATGGTGGCTCTGAGGTTAGAAATAATTTAGTACCAAATGATTTTAGGGAAATCTTAATTAAGCCACTTTATAAGAAAGTTGATAAAAGTGAGTGTGGTAATTATCGAGACATTAGTCTGGTCTCTGTAGGTAGCAAATTACTTAGTAATATGATACTTTTTAGACTGAGATATGCCATAGACAAAGTTTTAAGAGAAGAAAAAGGTAGAGGATGTGTTGATCAAATTTTCACTCTTAGGTTAATAATTGAGAAGTGCCTGAGTTGTCAAACACCTTTGGTCCTTAGTTTTATAGATTATGAGGAAGCGTTTGATTCTGTTGATAGAAGAGCTTTAGCAAAGGTTTTCTCCTTGTATGGTGACAAATACATTAAAGTGATTAGTGCTACGTACAAGAATAACACTGCTGCGGTTAAGGTAGGAAATGAGGTTAGCAGCTGGTTTTGTATTAAATCAGTAGTTAAGCAGGGTTGTGTTCTATCCCCCTTTTATATGGATTATTTTGATGGACTTAGTATTAAGGAGCACAGGAGAGGTGATAGACCACCGAATCAAATAGGGAGGAAAAAGCCTCCTGGACTTAGATTACACTGATGATTCAAGCATCCTAGTGGAAAGTGTGAGCAAAATGAATGAACTTTTAGAGGTTTTGTGGGTTCAGGGTGCTAGGATACGTTTGAAAATTAATGTTAAGAAGACTAAGTCACTAAGGCTAGGTACGTATAAGTGTAGACAAATATCTGATTTTAGGTAATGAACAGATTAATCAAATGGATAACTTTCCTCATCTTGGTAGCATTGTTGGCAGAGACGGCGGGAGCAGTCGGAAAATGTTAAAAGTAGAATAGCCAAGGCTCAGGGTGTTTTTCACAATTAAAAAAAGTTTGGAAGAATAGGAAGATAAGTCTGCAAACCAAGATTAGAATATTAGAAGCTACAGTGATGAGAGTAGTCAAATATGGCTCTGAAACATGGGCGCTTCGAAAAGCGGATGAAGATTTGCTCGATGTTTTCCAGAGAAATAGCTTAAGGATTGTTCTGGGTACCCATCTGACTGACTGTATTTTAAACAATAGGCTGTACGAAAAATGTGGTTCAATACCGCTCTCTAGGGCTATAATGAAAGAAAGGTTGAGATGGCTAGGGCATGTTGTGCAGGTGAAGGATGACAGATTGCCGAGGATTGTTCTTTTCGGCCAACCGTCTAGGGCTAAACGGAAAGCAGGTTGTCCTCGTCTAGGGTGGGAGGACGTCAAAAAGAAAGATTTAAAGGAAATGGGAACTCTGTTGGAGGGCATAAAAAGGGAGGTTTTGAATAAATTTGGACGGAAGAGGAGTGTCCATTGCTGTGTTGGCCTCAGGCGGCTTGGTGCTGTGGTGAGTTGTTAGTAGTAGTAGTAGAACACATTAGGAAGTTTAATGGACCCCTGTTTTGTTGCATTTTTTTTAATATAAAAAATGAGAATGGATTAATTAAAAAAACATTTGCTGGAATTAAAGAGTAAAGTTGAAACGTTTAACAAGCAACAGTTTTAAAGTTACTTTAGAAATTATAGTCTTTTCCTGAATTATTGTTGGGAGGGGGCAAGTCCCCCCCCCCCAAAAAAAAACAAAAAACAATAAAAATAAAAATGCCTATGTTCCCAGGTATAGCCCTAGGAATATATAAAGGCTTAAAGGAAAACAATGAAGCTCTTACTTTATAGCATACAGCATTTTTCTGTTGATTAGATTATTATGTTTCCTGCCATTGCTATCCACTTTTCAAAATTCTTTCAAATACAATTTTGGCAAATACTTTACTCAGTCACAAAATAGATTGAGTTAAGACTACAGAAAAACCCATTTTAACAAAAACGTATGTCATAGGGCCACCTTCAGTGATTAGAGAAATATTTTATTAGGACTGTGTATGGGAACCTCAGAGAGGGGGGAGGGGCATTGTCAGGTAAATGGTATTATATTAAAAATGAGCTTAAAATATGGAATCTAATGGTACTGCATTGTCTAACATTATTCAGAACATATCAATATGACGAGGTACAATAAGATTGCTATTTATTACAATAAGTTTTTAGATGCTCTGGTAAAAGTTATCCATGGATATCTTCAGTTGAAGCTGGGGGCCTTGCAGTATGGAGGACTTCTAGTGTTCAATACCTTGGTATTATTGTTGATGAATCACTCTCATTTAAAGACCTTATTGAGAAAGTTTCAAATATATTAGCAAAAATGTTGGTATAATTTGTAAACTTAAACACTGTTTTCTGAAGGAAATAATCTGTAGGCTATGTTATATTTTAGTTTAGTCCGCCCCTATATTTTGGATTGTAGTTTAATTTGGTTGGGAACTTTCTCCTTAATTCTTTGCCCAGTCAGAGTTTTGAAAAAAATCGTCATTAGAATACTTGCTAGTTTAAGCCCTTCTGAATTGTGTTGTGAGGCTTATGTTAGGTTGAAAATACTCAAAGCAGATGCTCTCTGTGACTTTTATTCTTTGGTTTTTATGTATAATTGCGTAAGAGCTAAGTCTGCTTCTTTTCTAAGCGTGTTCATGCAAGTTAATGAAGTTCATTCCCATGGCACAAGGTCAATGAACAAAATTTATATCAATAATTTGGTTACGTCTAGGTCAGGATTTTCTCTTGTTCTTAGAGGGGATAAGCTATGGAATTTGTTAAACGATAATATTAAAAATAGTAATTTAAGTCAATTTAAAAGGCTGTTGAAGAATGAATTGTTTCCTAAATATGGTTTTAAGGATTAATGTAATAGGATGCATAGTTGATAGATTAAATTGGTGTTAAATCATTAAAGGTAATGTTTTATTTTGATTGAGGTGTGTTAAAAAAGGAGTTAAGTGTGGAGTGTTAAGCAAGTGGTAGCAGGGTACATGATTTTGTAGTTGTGTTTTGTTTTTAAACCCCTTTTGAGGCTTATGTTACATTTTTTCTCTTCTTTTTCTGGATTTGTTTGGTTATTACTTATCCATATCATGCTGTGACATTTGAAGGGGATATGTTTATGTTAAGTTTTTTGTCAACAATTGATATTAAATAAATAAATTAAACTACTTGTATCTGTTAAAATGTGTTCTTCAGAAAAGTCATAACTCTGCACTGTTACCAAAATTTTGATAAGAAATAGGCTTATATGCCAAAGAACAAAGCCAACAAAGAAAATTAGGAATGACTTTTTGTTACCCAGGACTAGTTCTGGCGCTTTTAGAGGGAGGGCTGGGACCCAGTTGCCACGATTGGAATCATTATCTATGGGACAATATTGAACAACTAGTTGTTGCAACTATCATTTACATTTTCTACAGTACCAAGCCATTTGATGCCAACACAGCTACCTAAACTCTTATACCCCAATATATTCAAAGCTTTACTCTTTACCCCTCCCATGAAGTCGTATAGGTCACTTATCCTGAAAAAGCCTTATGCCAGCTGCGTCTCTCACTCAGACTATCTGTCTTGTCTTTTTCTCAAATCAACCATGGATTAATGGCAACTTGATTTTAATTCAAAAATCAAAGGATTTAAATATTTCTCTATCACTTCTTCCTGGCCCATTCTGGGATGATATGTTTTTTGCCCTGGATTGATGGCTATTACGCATAGTTTGTCCCCTTCAACTAACAACTAACAAAAATTTGTTGAGTTTTTGGCTTTTGATCTTTTTCATTCTATTTTGATTTTATCTGCTGTTGTTCTTTTCTTTCTGTGTTGTTAGTTTGTTTTTAATTCTTTCAGTGTAGGGGCTTCTTTCAATTTGATCTCCATGATGCTAGTTTTTTTTTCTTTTTATTTTTATCTAGCTTTTATCCAGATTGTTAGGTGAGAAATTTTGAACATTGGTATTGGTTCAAAGAAGACTAGACCAAACTGAACTGAGGATCTAGTGATAAAAGTTTGCAGCTGATAAATTTAGAAGGTAGTAGCCTAGCATATAGTCTGAACCTGTTTGGTTCATTCCCTGATTAAATTGATATATAATGTCCACCAAAGCTAAAAGAAAACATATTAGCCTAATTAAAGGCAGTGAAAAATGTGCTGCCTGTTCTTCAGAAGTGGATGAATGGTCCTTTGCTGTTGAGTATGATATTTGTGAGAAGTGGATCTGTGGGGAATGTCTGGACCTGCCCCCTGGAGAAGATAAACTATTAACTAAGATGCTGCAATCCCTTACCTGTTCCTGGTCATGTCCAGCCTGCACAGTTAACCCCCTCCCCCCTCTAGTGACCAATCTATGATAAATAAGCTAGCATCAGTTACTGATAATTCCTCAAAATATTTCTGAGAAGATCTTAAGCAGGAGTTTGTCACCCCTAGTCAGCTGACGCACTCTTTTCCAGCTGAGAACTGACATAAAAAATGACATTTCTGCCCAAGTTAGTAATAATACAAATAGGGTATCACATATTGAAAATTCATTACAATGAGTTTGCTCTACCTCAACAGCTTATGACCCAGTGGTATCTACAGTGTCCTCTAAGTTGTCTCAACTTCTATCGGCCCAATTATCTGAATCTGATGTTTATTGGATAGCACATTCAGAGTACCAGCGTTTTGAAAGACGTCTTAATATTGTTGCTTATGGTATCCCCCCCCCCAGACTGATGATGCAGTTTTCCTGTACAATTATCCCTTACGCAATTATGGAGTTGACATTGATGTCCCCCAGCCCAAGAAAAAATATTTTCTAACAGCCATCAACCATCTGGTAGCCGCCCCCCTCCTCGTCTCTTCTCTGTACCATCAACTGAATTTAGAAAGTAAATTATACGGAAATCTATTGAAACAAAAGGATCTATCAGTTTTTATGGATATAGTCCTAAGGGAGATTGCATAAAGTACAAAGCTGTAATTGAGGAGCTGAAATGCAGAAAAGCTAAGGGAGAAGCTGATTTGATAATTTTCAATGGTGCCATCATTAAAAAAAACATGCCAGTTGGAGTAATCCCCCCAACTGCTCCAATGTCCCACTAATGTATGTGCCTTCTTTTACCTTTAATAATTGTTTAAATGTTTATGGATTTCATCACCTAATTCTGTCTGTCAATGGTGTAGCAGTGAACACAATAATAATAGTTTCCTTTCTGATGCTGACGCTTCTCTTGTTTCTTCAACAACAACTTTTTTAACTGATGTTTCTTCTTTGTTTTTTCATAGTGCTGTATCCAACAACCTTACCAGTCCTTTAGTTTCTGTGTCCTCTCTGATTCCTACATCTCAGGGAAGGAGATTCCTTAGCTCCAATGTTGGTAGCCTCCCTAATAAGCTTTCTGAACTTTCCTTTCGTATGAAATCTGAAGGAGTGGATTTTGCTACAATTACAGAAGTTTCACCAAAAATACATTGTCAGTTTTAACTCCTGATGAAATCAAAATTGATGATTACCAACTATTTTCTAATCTGAATTCTGCCACCTCTGCCACCTGCCACTCTGCCACCAAGGAGTGTGCCTTTATATAAGAGATGGACTAAATATTAGTTTCAACCAATTAAATTCTCTGAATACTGATGGAATTGAGTCTGTGTGGATTAAGTTACACAATCAAAGAACTTTAATTGTAGTTGGTCTTATTTATAGAAGCTCCAGTGCTCCGTGTGTTATGGGCTCTGAATCTAATTTGGCTGCCACGTTGTCTCACATGATGACCAATTTTGCCAGCTATGATCTTGTCCTTATGGGGACCTTTAGTCTTCCTGAAATCCAATTGATTGATGGATCTGGTTATTGTGATTGAGGTTCTCCTTTTTTGTCTGCCCTCTCTCATAATTCCCTCTGTCAATTTCACAACCAACTTGTTTCAGGAAGGGCAAGTCTCCAACATTCTTGATCTGGTTGTACTCAGTAACCCTGACCTTCTTATTAAAAATATTATAACCACACCTGTTGGTAACAGTGATCATGTTGTAATTATTTCAGAGTTATGTCTACCTACCATTCAGCCTTCCTCTAAGCAACAAAAGTATGTAAACTACAAAATAGTCTCTGAAAAACTTGCCAAAGTCAACTGGAAAAAGCTTATTACTGATGATATCAAGGAGAGTTGGTCAAATGTAAAAACGGAAATTCTAAATGTTGAAGTCATGCACCAGAATTTTTCAGGTAAAACAGGCAAAAAGTTTACCTTTTTTGACTGCTAAAATTAGTAAGCTAATCAATAGAAAACACAGAGCATGGAACCGTTATAGAAAAAATAAGACCACAGAAAATGATCTAGTCTTCAAATCATTTCATAATCAAACAACAAACCAAATAAAGGTGTTGATGAGAAGGTTTGAGGAAAAACTGGCAGAGGAAGTTAAGGTTAACCTTGAATCTTTCTGGCGTTATGCCACTCGTAAATTTTGCAGCAGATACACAATCCCAGATATCCTGCATGATAGTAAATCAGTTGCTGATCCTGAACTGAAAGTTGAAGTTTTCAAGCAATCTTTCTCTTGTTTTTTTGTCCAACCCCAGTATTATATATCCTACATCTCCCTTATATGATGTATCACATAATATGGAACCAATTCTGATTACAGATACTTTGGTTCTAAAGGAACTGACATCCCTGAAACTGAATAAATCTGCTGGCGCAGACGGCATTCACCCACGTATCCTACACAAATGTTGTACAGTTTTGTGTCAACCTCTTTCCCTGCTGTTCAAATTATCATTAAATCTTTCTAGACTACCTCAGGATTGGAAAACTGCACATATTATTTCTATTTTTAAATAGGGTAGAAAGGACCTTGCTGAAAATTATCGACCCATCAGCATGACATCAGCAGTTGTTAAGGTTCTTGAAAGAATAGTCAATTCTGCAGTTGTTAAACACCTTGAAGCAAATAATGTTTTACACAGTTCACAATATGGCTTTCGTTCTAGAAGATCTGTTGACACCAATCTCCTTGAATCATATGATCACATTACCAATTTGCTTGATATTGGGGTTCCTGCTGACATGATTCTGCTTGACTTTTCTAAAGCTTTTGACAAAGTGTGTCACAATCGACTTTCAATTAAATTGCGCGCAGTTAAGCTGGATGAGAAATCCCTGCTCTGGATCCTTGATTTTCTTTACTCGTTAACCCAATGTGTTCAGTTGTTTGATGACTCTGGAGATCGTATTCTTTCTTCCTCAATGTGTGTTCTGAGTGGAGTTCCTCAGGGAAGTGTCTTGGGTTCTACATTATTTAATATTTTCATCATTGATGCTCCTTCCATTATCAGCAGTAATTCAACTCTTTATGCAGATGACCTGAAGCTTCTTGGACCAGCTTTGCCCTATGAAGATCATGCCCTGCTATAAAATAATCTTCAACTGCTGGGTCAATGGGCTGAGGCCTGGCTTCTTGAATTCAATGTTGCCAAGTGCCATATCATTCACTTTGACAAACAGAATCCATGCTGCTCTTATTTTTTCTTAGGCCACCCACTCTCCTCTGTAAATAATGAGCAAGATCTTGGTGTCACTATTGACAATAAATTAAAATTCAGCACACATGCTAGGACGTCTGCTACTGGGGCTAGTTCAACCTTTGGTTTGATTAAGCGTACAATTTCCACTCGTTCTTCTAAAGTCATCAGTCTTCTTTATAAGGGACTTGTGCGTCCTAGGCTTGAAGTTGGAATGTCACTTGCCTCTCCATATTTTAAAAAAGATATAAAAGCTCTTGAAGATGTGCAGAGACGTACCACTAAGGTGATATCTGGCATGCAAGAGCTTCTCCTATCCTGTAAGATTATCAAAGTTGAATCGCCCTTCACTTGTATACAGGGGAAATAGAGGGGATGCCATTTTAGCCTTTAAGCTATTCAGGGCTAACATTCTCCCAGCAATATTCCCTACTGTTAATACCAATTCAAGATCTAGAGGTCATCAACTGAAACTTGTCAAGCAGTCTACAACATCTAGAGTCCGTACTCAATTCTTCTCAACACATATTGTCAACAAATGCAATAAGTTATCTATTGAAACTGCTACTGCTGAATCTGTTGATGTTTTTAAACAAAAGCAGGATGATCAGTGGTTCTCTAGAGAGTGTAAACTCAATTGGGATGCTATCAAAGATGGAGCAGCACCTGGTCACCAGTGATTCTTGCATACAACTAGTCATTATTCCGGAGCTCTACAAGGAGAGATCCTTAGATTGCTCCTAGCTGCAATTTAAGATATCATTTGCGATTTTGCTTAGAAAATGTCAACTTTCTCTCATAATCCTGAAGAAGAGAAGCAGTTGTCCTCCCAGAGTGTGATTAACTTAATTAGTATTTTTTGGGGAATTAAAAAACCCCATTCTCGTTTTTCTTTCGTTTTATTCTTTGTGATGGTAGGCCAATGAGGTTTGTGAAATTGTCTTAATTCTAGAAAGTTGGATTATACCTCATTTTTTATACAACTCTTTGTTTAACATATGGTCAGTCAAACAGGCATTATACCTAAAACTATCCTTGAACAATTCTTATTGGAAGTATTTAACAACTCTTACTCTGCTTTCCAATGTTTCAGAACTGCACTTGGCCACAGTCACTACTGTAGCTTCCTATAGGCCTATCCTAATATAGGTTCACAGACTTGTCTTTCTGTTCTTTCAAACTTCTTTAAGCTTTGAAACAAAACATAGACCTTCACTAGTATTCTGTTCTTTACATCATCACTGCATCCATCTGATTGATCTTCTTGTTACCGAGCATCACCTCTTTACCTTCATTTGTTCCTAGTTTAAGCAAATTAGTCTTGATAACATTAATTTCCCAATCTATTCTTGCTCCTTGAGCTCTCAAGACCTTCAAAAAGTCATTCATTTTGATAACATATTTATTTAGAACACTCAAATCATTTATGAGTCCATTCCCATCATCAGCTCCTGGTGGCTTCTCAACTAGTTTTCAAAAAAAAACTTATAATTTTTTGCTGACCACCCCAACAAGAGCAGAAATTTAATATAATTAATTTAAATAAAATTAATATGCAAATTTTGTTTTAATTATTCATGTACGGTGAGCCAAAATCAAAACCTGCATTAATTAAAAAACTTTCATAGATTAAATTTAAAAAAGTTTTTTTTAACTGTAAGTAAAGAGCGACATTAAAACTTAAAACGAACAGAAATTGGTCCGTATATGAAAGGAGCTGTCCCCTCCTCAACGCCTCGCTCTTTACGCTAAAGTTTGACTCTGTCTCACTACTTTATTTTTTTAAACAATAAAAAAATTTGGTGTAAAGAGCGAGGCGTTGAGGTGGGGACAGCTCCTTTCATATATTTTCTGTTCGTTTTAAGTTTTAATGCCGCTCCTTACTTTCAGTTAAAAAACTTGTTTTTTTATTTAATTTATAGACGGAAGCAAAGCGTCCCGTATGGCTCGCTTATTGAAAAAGAAGAGTGGGCAAATCATGGTGCAAAAAAAAAACCATACAAAATACCTCCACGGCCGTGTAAAATATCCTTTCATGGCAAAATATAGCGTAGAGGAGCAGCTAAAAGGCTGTTCGAACAGTCAGCGTACAACAAAAAACTATGGAAATAACTCCTCGGCTGAGTGAAACCATACCAATAGCTTTTGTCTTAGAGCAGTTCCCTAACACAAAGCGCTGTGGATGCTAATGATATACTTCCAAGTTCACTGGTTTCAAAAGATGTCCTTATTTTTAAACAATATAATTTACTCTGAATAAGTTTTGTGTTTTTTTTGTATTAGCATCAACGAAGGCATTATTAGGATCGACGACGACAGCAGCCACGCCAACACCTGGAAATTTACCAATATCGGAGGCACGAAATGCGGCAAATGTTACTAAGATAGAGATTTTGACTCCTGTGGAAGATACTAGTGCGCCTTCTTTGCCTCAAAAAACAGGTAAAATTCATCGCTTACCCTCCAGACTTTACCATTACTCACTTTATTATTATCATTATTACATGGCCTGGTTAATGTGATTTAACTAACGCTGGCGCCCTCCATAATTCTATTTATCTGATTGGGTTAGCTCTGGCTAGTTGAGATATAATAATGAATCTCTCTTATTGGCTGGCCTTTCGTCAAATAAGTTGAATTGCAAAATTGGCTGTAGCTAGCTCTGGAGTTTAGTTATATCTGATTATGAATGGGTCTGGTGCTAGTTAATTCTTGACTAGTGCCACTGACAGCGCAGCGTTTCACAGTAGATCTAAATATATTCAAATGTGGTGTATTTTTTATATATTATTTTATTGATGTGGTGTTTATTTGTAGCTCTGGAGTTTAGTTAAATCTTATTATGTATGTGTCTGGTGCTAGTTAATCCTTGAATAGTGCCACTGACAGCTCAGAGTATCGCAGTAGATCTAAATATATTCAAATGAAGTGTATATTTTATATATTATTATCTGGATTTGGAGTTTAGGTGTAGCTCTGGAGTTGTAGTTAAATCTTATAATGAATGGGTCTGGTGCTAGTTAATCCTTGACTAGTGCCACTGACAGCGCAGCGTTTCACAATAGATCTAAATATATTCAAATGAAGTGAATTTTTTTATATCATCACTTAGATTTCAATGCAACATCTTAAGTTCATTACTATGTTAAGTCCTTAAGATGTAAACATCTTAAGGTCTAGCATGAAAATTTTTTGAAAATAGGTAGATTCTTTGGTTTGTATTAATTATAAAACACGGCTAAATTAGTACACAAAACACGGTTAAACTTAAAACTTAAAAGTGTTTCGCATGTTAATCAAAGATCTTTCGCATGTTAATCAAAGATCAAAGTGATTAATGCCTTGAAGAACTTCAAAGCCCCAAGCCAAGATGGTCTCCCCCCAGAACTATGCAAATGGTGCCCCAAGATAACTGTAGAACCGCTCCATGGTATCCTTGAAGAAATATGGAGGACCAACACTTTACTATAGGATTGGAATGCATCAGTTATTCTCTCATTCTGTAAGAAAGCTGTAACAAAAATTACCAGGGAATAAGTCTAATTGACAATGTAGCAAAAGCATTTGCGATTATTCTCCTTAATTGCTTCAAGGGGCAAGGGAGAAATGAACCTTTGAAAATCAAGCTGGCTTCCATCCAGGTAGAGATTGCACTGACAATATTTTTGCACTTTGCCTCATTATCCAGTAGTTTGAAAGGTATAACTTGCCCCTGATTCTGGTATTTTTGGACTTTATTGCTACATTTGACTTGATCAACATCCACAATCTTTGGAAGATTCTAGAAAATGATGGAATGCCTCTGAAATTTGTTGAACTCCTCAAGGCATGCTATTAGGTGTCAGTGAGCTGAGTTTAAGTATATACAGAAGATACAAAAAATTGATTACAGTTGAGTTTGAAGTGAAACAGGGCTGTGTCCTGTGTCTAACTCTGTTCAACAGCTGTATTGATTGGGGGCTTGAGAACGCCCTATCTTCTCAATCAGGAATTCGGATTCGATAGAACCTTTCTCTTGAACACCTTGACTGTGCTGATGGTGTTGGAATCCTCTGATACCCAAAGAAAGCCCAAATTATGCTCAATGATGTGGTGACATGGGCAGATCGCATAGGCCTAAAAGTCAGTACAGGGAAGACAAAATTTACTGCAATAAACCAGGATGTTCCTTTTTCACTAACCGTAAACCAAGTACAGTTGGATCAGTTCTACAGTTTCACATACCTTGGCTCCCAGCTGTGTACTGATGGATCCTCAGATGCTGCTATCAAACAGCGATTGGAGAAAGCACAGATGGTCTTTGCCTCCCTCAAAAAATCATTGTGGAATCAGTGTGAAGTTTGTGTATGCACGAAACTCCGAATCTACTTGGCTTTGGTTCAAACATCCTTTTTTATGGATGTGAAACTTGGTTGGTGAAGCAACTGCATGAAAATGCACTGAAGATGTTGAAGAACACCTGTCTGCAAAGTATCCTCAGGATAAACCTTCATGACTGCATTTCAAACGTGGATACACGACAAATATGCAGCATCAAGAGAAACTTTGCCCTTATGATCAAAGAGTGCCAACTCAAATGGTTGGGCCATGTGTTACAGAAGCCATCAGAGCCCCTGCCTTGCCAAATCCTTCTAGTTGAGCCCCTCAGCTCGTGGAAGAGACGCCAAGGACGACAGCTGAAAAACTGGTGGAACCTGGCTAAATTAGAAATTAAAACTATGGGAGGTTAAGAAAGTTTGGACACAGATGGAAAACCCAATAACTCCCTCATGCAGAGCAGCTGGCAGCAGACCGCACTACATGGCTAAAACAAGTCTTGAAGATCCTTGATGCCAGGCAAGGTGGAAACTGTCTGATTCCCGCCACAAGTACAAAGAGTTTTTTTACCTTCCCATATGATTCCATGCTCTCTCTTGGCTTTTGCTGTATTTCATAGGACAAGTTCCATCAAAATAATTTGTATAAACAAGGATAGGACACAACCCTGCTTAAACTTCTTATCCAACAAAAAAACAGCTTCTGACCTCACTTCATACATTGACTGCAGCAACTTTGTTCTTGTACATTGAACCGATCACTTAAATATACTTCGTCTGGTATTATGAAAGGATACAACCATCACCAAAGTTTTCCCTGTCAGCTGAATCAAAAGCTTGTTCATAATCTTTAAATTTGAGGACTAAAGAGGTCTGAGGATGTTGACACTTATTAATTTTTACTATAATAATAATCATTTGGTAACTGCATCCTCTCCCCCCCCCCTTAAAGCCACGTTATTCTTCTCTTGAAACTTTATCTACAGCCTATCTTATTCTAGAAAGTATCATCTTCTTAGGTATATTGCGGCCTACAGGAATTGTACGGATCCCCCTATAATTACCACACTCATACTTACCACCTTTCTTATAAAGAAGTATATTTGATTTTTTGTAAATCACTAGGTACTTCCTTCTTATATAATCTTCAGCAATTTATCTTTAACAATTTTCAGCAATTTTTCATAATCTTCAGCAATTTATCTTTAACTTCACAGCCAATATAAATCAAAAAGTTATTTACCACATTGCCCTTGCCTGAGGCCCTGTATATTTTAACTCTTCAAGTACTATCTTTAGCTCCTTTTTGCAAAATAAATCTTATTTCACATATAGATCGTCAAAAAAAATCCATTCTCTTTGTCATTTCCTATAACTTTTATCATGGTTTAACAGATTCTCAAAAATTTACCAATATCCCATGCCAAAAAGAATATAGGAGAACATTTTTTGGTTGATGTTTGTGTAGTTGTAGACAGTCAGTTTTGGTAGTTTTCTTAATTTTTTATTATTTTTCTGGAACAATGAGTTTAATTTCGAAAATCTATGGTGGTGGCAAAGACAAGAGTCCCTCGGCCGTTGAAGCGATACAAAAGTTAAGAGAAACCGAGCTTATGCTCACGAAAAAGCAAGATATTCTTGAAACAAAAATCGAACAGGAGCTAAGTACTGCCAAGAAAAACAGAACAGAAAACAAAAGAGGTATTTCGCTCTCAGTTTTTTTGTTTTGTTTTTTCTTTAGATTTTCTTGAAGCAAAAATCGATCAGGAGCTAAGTATTGCCAAGAAACAAAAAACAAAAATGGTATTCCATTTTTAGATTTCCTTGAAGCAAAAATCGATCACTAGCTAAGTATTGCCAAGAAATATGGAACAAAAAAAAAGATTTTTTTTTTTAGATTTTTTTTAGATTTCTTTTAAGCAAAAATTAATCAGGAGCTAAGTGTTGCCAAGTAAAATTGAACAACAATTAAAAGGGATTTTCGAGTTCTTTTTTTTTAAATTTTTTTAGATTTCCTTGAAGCAAAAATGGATGAGGAGCCAAGTATTGTCAAGAAAAATTGAATAAAAAACAATAAAATTTTTTTTTATATATATAAAGGCTAGAAATTAAAATATAAAATATGAGTAAACATACTGTATTCCTATATAAAATAATAAATATTGTTTAGGTGTTTTGCCTCGAGCAATGACATCACTCTTAACAATCCTATATGAAATTTACGGTCATCATGACATATATGAAATATATGTCAAGACTCTTACATTAAGAGTGATGTCATGAAACTTTTCTAGTGATGCCAATTTTACGAAAATGCAGGAAGGTTGGGGGTTGGGTTATGATGTAAGTGCACAGAGATAACTGGCTGGGAGTGAGAAATACAAGTAATTACTTCCTGTAAACTTGGTCTAGTACCAACCAGAGGCGTGACTAGCCAAAATATTCTGGGAGGGGGCAATGAATTTCTGACTTAGTATGTTGAGTGCAACAGGACCATCTAGAGATAGGTCTTCCGGGTATTAAAGGTCTTAAAGTCTCCACACAGAACCGAGTGGATAAATAGATTGACTTTGAGATTTGACAGGTACAGGAAAAAAATTTATAACATAGTCAGGTATTAAAATTATTCTGAGAGGGGGTAATGAATTTTATAGACTGGTTGGTCATTGGTTGGGGGGGGGGGCACCCCCTTCCCCAATACATGATGACCCTGCCGACAACTATAGCACATGATACTAGTCCTCTCCTTGCAACCCAGAACGCGTCCACTAGGCATACATCAGAAGATTTTCACATTTAAAGTGCCTTTAAGGTTTTTTTTTTATAACATTAAGTCAGAACTAATCAAATTTTTAAATTGACAGGACTCTATCCCAAGTCAGATCTTTAGTGCCTTTAAGGAGCTTTTTTTCGTTTTCTTTATTTAATTTGAATAACATGGAGTTAAACTCCAAGTCAAAATCAAGAAAATATATCTGATCATAACTCTTCATTTCAAATTAGCAAGAAAATAAATTTCTTTAACCTTCATCTTATCCTGCTATGATCACTCAATCTCCACCTCCCTAAAGAATAAATACCCTTCACAAACGCTTACCATACAAATCGTTGGCCTATTCCCCCCCCCCTAAGATCGGTACGGGTTCGGGTCAGTATGGACTTGCCTATTCTATCTCTGCTGGTAGACGGGTAATTGTAATATTTTATTATATATATAAACACATATTCGCAATACGAGGAGCACTATTACCCCCTCTGCATTAATAATAAAGGCGTAGACGAAAAATAGTCCCAGGGATTAAAGAGATTCGGATATCAATTTCTAATCCTTCCTTCCCTAGAATGTTCATTTTTCACCGTTGGATAGGTTCCAACTATCCTGTCTTTCTTATCCCAATGAGTTGAATCCTCTAAACCTCCCGTTTCTTAGCTACGCCCCTTATGCCCCTTAACCGTTTTACTTGCACTTCTGTGTACTGAGAAATTTCTAACTCTATATTTCTTTTTCTTTATTGGACAAGGTTTAGCTATGCTGTCGTCCTTGCCTTAAGGTATATCTACCCTGCATCAATTTGCCATGTAAAATTTCTTTACGCCTGTATTTCCTTTTACTTGAGCACAAAATTAAGATAGACACCATTCAGTAGAAAAAAGTATACTCTTGAGTACCTTGATTTTTCTTCTTTTTTTTTCTTTCTTTTTAATTTTTCAAAAACACTAAAAATGTTTTTGAAAAGTGTGTTCTAATTAAGAGTCGTGTATATCTTTATTCTGAATCAAAATAAAACAATATCTATACAAATATTTTAACCACATCCTGGTCTAGTAACTATGAGGTCAAAATTACAAAATTTCTCAAATTTGTCTTATAAAAGCAGTATAAACTTCCTGAAAAAACAGATAAAACACAGTATTTCAGAGGGCGTGTAAGAGCAGGTTTTCCGTTTATCGTCAGGAGACGGAATTATGTGGGTGGTAAAAGGGTGTAAACAGGTTTGATTGGAGTATTTGCCTGCTTCAAGCTAGACTCAGGGTTGCCACCGTCCTGGATTAATCTTGGTTTTACAGGATTTTTTTGCAGTCCGGGACTTTTTTTTTGTCCTGGATTTCTTGTAAGAAAACCTGGATTTTTTGCTAAAAACTGGGATTTTTGCTAAATACTGGTTTTTTTTTATTTATAAAATTTTGATTTCCCATCGAATGAGCCCCCCCCCCCCCAATTTTATAAACACATTTTTCTACAAAAACCTTATGTGTTAGCAATGAGGAACTAGCTTAACTTAACACCCTTGCCCCAGATGCTGCTGGTGGGGTTGTTAACCCCAGTGGCATGTTTATTTGACCTTTAGAATATTTTGAACAAAATTTTTATTTTGATGGGTTGTATGTGGGGGGTGGGGGGGGAATGTCGTTTAAGAGGGAAATGCTGATTTTCCTCTGATTACCCTTGATCATTCAAAATTAAACTTGAACTTTCAATTTCTAATCGAATGCGACTCCTTTGAAGTTTTTACGACCATCCCTTCTATAAAAACCTTAAATTTTAACAATTGGTAACTTGCAATAACATACAGATTGCTGATACTAGTGTATCAGCAAATTTTTTTTGGAACGGCTTAGCGTATCAAAGATAAAACTTCTGGGGCATCTGCCTGCTACTAGTGCTATTAATACTGCTGCTACTACCGTTGCTACTACTACTAATTCAACACTATTATTACTACTACTGCTTCTACTACGACCTCTACACTGTTAAACTAGCACTAATAAGGCTATGCATATCAAGTTGAAAATTCGACAGAATTGGGTATTTGAGGGGAACTTGAACTAAATCAAAAGACACTATGTGCATGCAGATTTTCAAAATAGCGTATCTCAAAAAGGGATTTGTGTATTAAGTAGGAACTTTCAGAGAGTGCTTAAGGGGAAAGTCAATTCACCAAAAGGAAATATGTGCACGATCATGCCTGGATTTACCACTAGGTTCCTAGGCCCGGACCTAGCGGCACATAATGCCAGGGGGAGTAATAAATTATCACTGAGTAATTTTTTCCTTACAAAAACTGGACTGATGTGATTTATCATCGCCAGATGCACTGTGCCGCCATGCTGCGTATTCACAGAAAAGTGACTTGAAAACAACAGACTGAAAAAACTGTGAGTTCGTATTACCCATCTCTTTCATCACTTTTCGCTCGTCAGTTGTGTTCTGTTAAATGCTTCCATTAGCCCTTTTCGCTCATCAGTTGTTTTCTGTTAATTGCTTGCATTAGCCCCGAATTTTTGGGAATAACCCCGAAAATCTTGCAAAAACGCTGGGTTCTTAAGCGTCAAAGTTTTAAATCTGGCCCTGTGCATGCTACTGCTATTACTATTTTAATTACATTTACTACTACTGCTACTACAACAACTACTACTACTACTAGTTCGAATGCTACTTCTATTGCAACCACTTGTAAGCTCAAAATATTAAGATGAAAATTAAGCAGCTACATGAACATATAGGTTATCGAAAGGATATATCGGCAATGGGATAGCAACAGCTAATTGTATTAAGTTGAAGCTCCTAGAACTTCATACTTGAAACACTGAAGCCGTGATACGAAATAAATTTGTTGTACACCTTTACAACCTCTAAATCTGAATTATACTTTAAAACTCTAGTCCTCTTCCCCGCTCACAAATCTATGGATCAAGAAGGGCTAGAATCTTGCTTAAATAGGAGTGTATTAAGTCAATTGGATCTTTGATAATATCCCCCGCTATCAAAGTATTAAATAGATCCCCAAACGCTGCCCTATAAAAATATAAATTGCGAAAGGCAGAGTCCAACAAATAAAATTCTGGCAATACAGTGGGCATTGCAGGTATTTTTTCTTTTACACCACAACTACTACTCTGACCTACTTCAACGTCAGTGTGCATAAACGGGCCGGAGCCTGGAGTGAAATCACCAAACTCACTCAGTATTTCTTCAAGTGTATTAGGACTGAGATTATCCCAAGAAAAATCATTCCCTGATACAAATTACTATTCAAAGACACTTGGCAGTGCTGGGTTAATGTTCATTGAAATATTGGGGGGAGTTACAATCGCCTCTCTAAGGCAATCCTCCAAAATTTAATATGTATTAGGACTGAGCTGGTCAATCCAACCAAAATCCTCCTCCGATATACCGTACTCCTTAAGGGCACTTGGTTGAGCAGAACTAACATCCAAACCCTCCGTTGAAATATTAGGGGGAGTTACATTTACCTCTCCATATACATCTTTCAATAGTTTATGAGAATTAGGAATGAGCTGGTCAAGCCCAGCGAAATCATTAGTTTGGTACAATTTGCTGTTTGAAGGCACTTGGTTTAGCTTGGTTAATGTTAATTGAAACACAGGAGGAGTCAAATTTACCTCTCCAAAGCATTGTTTCAAAATTTTATCATTTCAATCTAGATCGTCTTTATTGTCAGAGGGTAAGCTGATATGGTGATTATTACGATATACATAATCAGCACTCACCTCTCAAAATCAATCTTTCATTAGTTTTGTCATACAATTCTAGCTCATTAATATTGGGGGGGGATTCTATAAGATGATTGTCTTGATATTTTACTGGCGGCGACAATACAGGTATTTCTATAATCTCAAATAGGCTGTACGACCCCTGAGTTGGTGGTGACAATTCAGCTAGGTTAACCTAGAATAAAAAAAAGAACTTATTTTCTTTTTAAAATTGATTTGATTTTATTAGGCTGAAAAAAGGAATATTAACGAGCTATATTTCCACATAATTTAAAACACGTGCTTAACAATTAAAAGAAATTATTAAAACATACACACATTTGAACTGTTTTATTTTCTGGACGGTTACATCTAACCATATTAAGACCCCCTCAGAACGACGTAGGTATGCTCTGCCACCCTTCTACCAATGTAGGTATAGGAATGATCCTCTGGGGATAACGTAGGTTTGCTGTGAAACCCTTCTACCAACGTAGGTATGAGAGCTACCATTTCTATCAATGTAGGTAGAAATGAAATCGCATGCATGGACGTAGGTATGAAGGTGACTGCATCTAAACAACGGAGGAACCATATTGCAGTGGTATCTATGCACCAAATCAATTGATTTCAAAATAATATATACACATATGTTAAATTTATATTGACAGTCAGTATTTGGTGAACTTAACATTTTGGTAAACTGCTTTATTTGAAATGGGATGTGAATTTTTTGTCGTATCTATAAGATTGAAAGAGGAGTGTGAGCAATCCTCATCCCACTTTTTGGTATTGTATATTCCAGGCTTTTTTAATTGAAATTGTTTAAAAACCGTAATAATTTGTCAAAGACAGAAAAATTACAAATTTATTAAAGACAGAAAAAAAGTAAAAGAATACAAAGAATTTCCAAATATGGAAAGCATATCAATGAGAATTTAAACAAGCTTACTTCTTGTGCTTCCAATTGTGCGGGACTAGCCCCCTCATCTAATGCACACTCTAAATTCATTTGAAGAGCATCCATTGATTGTGGTATCTCCACATCACCAGTTGTTCTAAATTTCTTTGCTGATGGTGGTGCTCATGTTTCTCTACCAGAGGCCTCCTAGAATGAGGATAACAAAATTAAGTTAAAACGATTAAGAATAATCATAAATTGCTTAGTTCAGTTTAAAAAATCTATCTCAAGCAAACTAAATTAGGAAACTGATTACTTCACAATTCAAGATAATCCAGTTGAGATCATTTGAACCCGATAAAAATCATTTGGACTTTTATAATTTCTCTCGATCTAAGCCTATAAAATCTTCCACCACTTGCTAAATTTTCCCCTAGATACCCTACCCATTTGAAATTAAATGGAAGTTTGGATTGGCTTACAGAAAAATACCACAGAGCCTCACCCTAAAGATATTAATAGGCACCAGGGAGCAGCAGCGAGACTCAAACCAGTTATCATTCGCTTTTGAGTTCGGCATACTAACGATTTGGCCAGGACAGACCACATGTTTCGCTAAGTAAGTTGTTCATTCAGCAGTCTCTTCTAAGAAGTAACAAAGGCTAATGGGTAATTTTCTAGGTAAGAGAAAAAAAGGATATGCGACATACACGATGTAAAACCGGAAAGGTTTCCGAACTTATTTATTTGGCAATCCACCCAGGACTAAAAACAAACAGAAAGGCCATCCTCAAATGGGTCAAGAAGATGTGATAGAAAAACATTTGAAGACAATAGGAGCTACATGTGAACAGGGTTACCAAAACTTTTAAGGACAAAAGTGTCCAAATCAGCCAAAAATGGACACTTTTAGTGTCCCTCTAGAAAACTAGCCACTATGAATTTTGAAAGCCTGTGAAAAAAGTGCCAAAAATCTGTGAAATTCGTCCTTCTTTGTTCCGCTACCCCGCGGTGTGTTACCTACATGAGTTCTGCAATTATTTCCATCTTTGTCATTAACGCTACTAATTATACTAGTTCAATTTGAAGATACGGCATAAAAAATCGTCATTAGAATGTCAACAGAGCGAAATTTTATATCGATTATCAACGCCAGTACCTATCTTATTCGAAAAGTAAAAGAACAATCATAGAGATTAATTTTCACTTCGGCATTTTCATAAGTTATGCGAAAAAGATGCGAGTCGTTTATGTTCGGTAGCTATTAAAGATATTTCGGTGCGACAAGGTCCAAACGGCTGTAGCAACGAAATGTCTATTTTTACCTACATGGTTTTAAAGTTCAACAAAATACGTCAATCTCCTTAACCACTCAGTCAACTGGTTGGTCAAGGGGTTAAAATCATTTAACAATTCCTCTATCTTGTCGTTTTCTGAACATTTAGAAGTAGCCTGGAGAAAAAAGTGACGTTTTCGAGAACTAAAAAAGCGAGAAGACAAGGCTGATTTAAATAAATTCGCTTGAGTTATACTCGATAGAAACTGGCGACAAGCGTTAGACAAAAAATCACAGCTGGAAGTATAGAATTTAAAACAGAAACATTCGCTAGCGGCTATAAATAAAATTGAGCCGCAACACAGCTTTTCTGCGAAACTCCTTTCTTTCTATGACAGCAGTATAATAAGAATCTTGTGCTTACTTGTACTTGTTGCACGTTCAAGCTGTATCCAGACTCATCGTGGCGCCCACAAGATGACGACATGTTTCCTTCCATAGGTTTCGCTCGAGAGGGGCAGGCTTCACCATTTCAAGCCACTGGCGATCCGAGTTACAGCCGTATTTTCGGAATTCTCTAATTGGCTCCGGATCAGACTTGACTGTTGCTAGCCACCTGTTCTTTAGGCCTCCTGCCCTCTTCTTCCATGCCGGTAGTGGTAGACATTTGAGACATATTTTTGCTTATATGGTCATCTGGTCTGCGCATTGTGTGGCCAAACCATCTCAGTCTCCTGTGCTTAACAATGTCAGAGACAAGTGGGCGTTCCCACTTTTGACCTACATGGTTTTAAAGTTCAACAAAATACGTCAATCTCCTTACCCACTCAGTCAACTGGTTGGTCAAGGGGTTGAAATCATTTAACAATTCCTCTATCTTGTCGTTTTCTGAACATTTAGAAGTAGCCGGGAGAAAAAAAATGACGTTTTCGAGAACTAAAAAGGTGAGAAGACAAGGCTGATTGAAATAAATTCGCTTGAGTTATACTCGATAGAAACTGGTGACAAGCGTTAGACAAAAAATCACAGCTGGAAGTATAGAATTTAAAACATAAACATTCGCTAGCGGCTATAAATAAAATTGAGCCGCAACACAGCTTTTCTGCGAAACTCCTTTCTTTCTATCACAGCAGTATAATAAGAATCTTGTGCTTACTTGTACTTTTTGCACGTTCAAGCCGTATCCAGACTCATCGTGGTGCCCAGCAGATGACGACATGTCTCCTTCCATAGGTTCCGGTCGAGAGTGGCAGGCCCCACCATTTCATGCCACTGGCGATCCCAGCGACGGCCGTATTTTCGGAATCCTCCGATTGGCTCCAGATCAGACTTAACTATTACTAGCCACGTCTTCTTTAAGTCTCCTGCCCTCTTCTTCCATGCCGTTAGTGGTAGACATTTGAGACATATTTTTTGCTTATATTGTCATCTGGTCTGCGCATTGTGTGGCCAAACCATCTCAGTCTCCTGTGCTTAACAATGTCAGAGACAAGTGGGCGATCCCCACATCTTTTCCTTCATTCTTCATTCGAGATTCTATCTGAGAGGCGGATACCCAGGACATAACGCAGGCATTTTTGGTTGAATATATTCAAGTTCAACGCTTCGGCTACTTTAAGTGACCATTTTTCACATTCATAGAGGAGGACACAACGAACCAAAGCTTCATACACTCGGAACTTTGTGCGTGGCGATATTTCGATCTGCTTCCATGCTTCCGTAGTTGAAGGAAGACACTCCAGTCTGACGATATGCGGCTCTGGATTCCTTCTGAAGATTTGCCGGCAAGGACTGCCATCAATCCGAGGTATTTGAACGACTGGACGTCCTCTATCTGATTACCATTTAGGGCAACAGGGGTTTCATCCATCCCATCGGTTCGCATGGATTTTTTTTTGGTAGGCTTATTTGGAGACCAGTCGAAAGTTCCTTGACTGCCATGTCATTTATCGTAGCCTGGGCTTCTGCAACAGATTCAGCAAGCATGTTCACATCGTCAGCATAGTCAAGATCTGTGACGGAGAAGGAACGCAACGCCTGCAACGCCTTTATACTTGTCCAGGACCCTGAGGATCCAATCGATGACGAAGTTGAACAAAGATGGTGAAAGGACACAGCCTTATCGTACACCTTCCTCGATCAGGACCGGATATGAAAGATTGCCATCGATTCTTGCCCGGGCCTTTGTTTTAGCATAGTATGCCTTGAGCAGATTGATGATCTTCTCAGGCACACCGTCCTCTCTCATTGCTTCCCATATTGCCTCACAATGGAGCGAATCAAACGCGGTAATGAAGTATATGAAGATTTGAATTGTTTCCTGCTGGTGTTTAAACCGGTGGTCAAGGAGTTGTCACAGGCTAAGAATCTGGTCACAGCAACCCATGCCCGGCCTGAATCCTCCTGAGTCCCGTTCGTTTGTTTCGGGTGTCTCTGAATCTATTTAAAGGTATCACTGCAAACAGCTTGGCAGCAATGGGGATAGGGGATATACCATGGTAGTTTTTGCAGTCCATTAGGTCTCCTTTTTAGAAGATAGGGACAATTATTGAGGTGTTCCAGTCATCTGGGATGTATTCATTGTCCCAGCCTTCAGTTATCATGCTATGAAGTTTATCCATCACCACCTCAGGGAGAGCTTTCAGTAGCTCGGCAAGAATCCCAGCTATTCCTGGGCTTTTATAGTTTTTCAAAACTTGGATCGCCTTAATTACTTCACCCCTGGAGGGTGGGACCGTGCATACATTTCATAAGCATGGTTGTGTGGGGCGTTCTGGGGTGCAGTAAGTGGTTGCTTTCGATTACTATTGTCTTCTGGTCTCGATAGCTGTTGGAAGTGAGCACACCATCTTTCGATATGCTCCTCACTACTTGTGAGTATTTTCCCATCCTTCACCTTAAGCGAGAGGATGGTAGTTTGCTTCTTCTTCCCAGTGCATTCTCAAAGTATCTCATTGAGTTTTCGTGTATCGTTCCGTTATGCGGCTCTTTCCATGTCACTGAGAACATTAGACGAGTAGGCTTTTTTGTCAGCTCTTCCCCATTTGTGACATTCTTGCCGTAGCACTTTGTATGTGGGGGATTTCTTCTTGGTAATTTATTTTTACTTGGCAGAGTTTGAGTGTCTTTTCTGAGATTCATTTCTTGGTTTTATGCTTGACAAACCCAAGTATGTTCGAGGCAGCTTCATTGATGTGGTCCTTGAGTTTGCTCCATTTCTTCTCAATCTTTATCTTAGGGCAGTTGGGGCACTGATCAGTCGGGGTTGCCTCCTCGGTGTCATCTTGAAGGACAACGAATCGATTTGTGAGTTAAAGGACAAATGCTCCTCGGTACTTATTTACTTTCAGTTTCAGCACGTCTATTTTCTGGTTCGGCATAGTAGTATTCCTTGAGCTAAGTCTGTACTCTTCAGCAAGAAGGGGTCAGATCCATTTTTTTATTCCGTGTCAGCACCTCTGCGCACTCTCGAGTCCAACGCCATGGATTTCCACCATCGGGATACAAGGAGATAATCTATTTGGGCCTTTACTCTTCCATCACGAAATTTCCATGCATAGGTAAGACACGACTTGTGCCTAAACGAGGTGTTAGCCACAGCGAGATTGTTCTGCATTGCGAACAGCAGAAGCCTGTTTCCATTTCTGCACCAGTCTCCGAGGCCGTGCTTGCCAATCGCCCGTTCCAAGTTATTCAGATTTCTGCCGATTCTGGCATTGAAGTCACCTCCAAGTAGGAGGATATCTTTCCCGGGAATCTTATCAATGACTGTGTGCAGGTCACTGAAAAACTGATCTTTTTGCTGTTCAGTGGCATTTCATATCGGGGCATAAACGCTAAGGATAGTCAGATTGTTCGTGTGACCTTTAATTCTTGCCCGTACGATTCTCTCAGACATAGGCTCATATTCGATGAGCCCAATGATTGCTTTGGGGGACAACAGGATACCTACTACTGCCCGGCCAGATCCATCTAATGGTCCCGAGTTAAAAAAGAGACCGCCTTCCCAGCCAAAATTCAAGGGTCAAGATGTTATGTCCATTTAGTCTCGTGTCAGAAACACACAGATTATCAAAGTTATAAAGATAATATTCATCAGCTACAAAAGATAGTGTCAATAAACATTTAATCGAGCACAGGTTCCAGCAGCCGACATCACAAGGTCCCCAGTCTTGTGGTCACCCAAAGCGCGTTGGCCATCACCTTGCTCGGCGTGGAGCTCGGTGATGTTTACATCCCTTCACCACTTTGAGGTGCGCTAGCAGACTTCCTATGTAGCCTTGGAACGAAGAGTCAATGCCCACCATCGCTGTGGAAATTTCCAGGCTTAGCTACCCCTTTGCTCCCACTTAGACTCAGTAATGGGCTTCAGAAGGCTTATAATATCAGCCATATGCACACGGCTACACGCCCCAGGGATTTACGCAGAACCTGCCAGCAGTGAATGGCCATTCACTTATTCTTTCCAGCCTTCTCAGCGGCCTTGGTGACTTTGCCACCAGCATTAGGTAGATCCTTGAAGCTGACCGACTTGATGACAAACGACAACCGTAGGATAGAAGAAACAGATGGATTTGATAGTTCTAGCATACCACATTGGTTAAGACTTTAGGTCTACAAAAAATTAAACAAGAAAAACGGGTTTTAATTTCTATAAAGCAATGAATACATGCTTTATAGACACTGCTTTATAGAATTTTAAGTATTCACTGCTTTATAGAAATTAAAACCCGTTTTTCTTGTTTAATTTTTTTGTAAAGGGAAAAGCAGTGTGGTCTAAGAAATTATTTAAGACTTTAGGTCCTATTCGGTTGATAAATGGTGCTTGCGCAGGGCAAAAAGATATTTAAGAAAAATTCCAAAGCCGTTACCAAAGCTTAAAAGTAAAATTAAAAAAAGTAAAAAAAAGAAGAAAATAAAGACATTTAATTTGGAAAGATGTCCAAAAAGTGTCCTTTATTTCAAAAAGCTGCCTTTTTTTATCCAGTAGTGTCCCGGTGTCCTTCAGAATGAAAAACTGTCCAAAAGGCACTAAAAATGTCCATTTGGCATCCCAGCATGTGAAGTTCTGAATAGGGGGAGACGGAGGAGTGTGCATAGCAGTATTTGTGTCAGGTTGGTGTGGCTTTCACCTGTAAAAAGCTGTTTTGCACATGGGTACGTGCCTGCTTCACAGGAACTCACTTTACATATTCATAAACGATGACACTTAAAATATAATATAAAAATGATTCTTCTAGGATATCTACAAAATTCTATTTGGCCTAAACCCAGTTAAGCGTATAAACAGGGTTTACTCCGAAATGACGGGGGGAGGGGTATAAAATCTGGACTAATCTAAAATGTTCAAAGTCTGGTAGCTTCGCAGCGTAGAAGGCAAACCGTCTCTTACGACTCGCGAGAGCAAATCCAAAAACATATAGTCATGAAAAATCTTAAAAAATTCGCAAAGGAGGCTCCGATTTCAATGAGACTAAGAATTCTCTTAAGAACTTCCAATCGAGGTTGTAATAATACTTTTAAAAGTATATACATTAACTTCAAACAGTCATATGGCGAAATCATAGCATCCTTTTAGCAGAGAGTTTGCACCCCCTGTGTTAGCCAGTCAAAGTAAATCTAGGGATTTTAATCTCACTAACGGGTTGTTTTGATAATAGCTACAGCTTAGCACGGACAGTTGAATATTGCTGTTTCAACAGCAAAGTATAAACACATACAACAAGTGCTGACAAAACCTATCCTCTCCACACAAAAAAAGTGACCCTTTGTCCGCGTCTCCGGAGACGATGCGAACCGGGGGACTAAATTTTTCCTGGTGCGGAGGGCGTTATACTTGTTCCATAAGTTGAGAGTCACCTACAGACCCGGTTCCGGAGGTGACTATTCTTCGATTAGATGTGTTCTGACTTAAATAGAAGGATCTTGATATAAAGCTTGTGATTAGAATTAGGACAATGAAAAAATTAAGGTGCTTTATTGCGGAGCATATTTAAATTATTGCCTTCTATTTTGAAATAGTTTCACCCTACCCTATTAGATTTTATGTGATGTTTACCGACACCCATTTATAACGCCTATATTTACGATTTGAGAGTGCTACGCGTAAATACTTGTATATCGAATGAAAAATTGCTTTGATTATTATAATTGTTTTCATCCTCCTCTTATCTATCCCTTTTTCTTAATGTTATTGACGTCAAAACTTGAAAATATGATAATTTATTTCGAAAGTATTTATTTTTCCTGTCATTGCATGTTAACTGAATTAAAGAAATTAGCCGCGTAAATTGTATTGATAGTATTTGATAGAATCTACTTTTATTTAATTTAGTTCAGAACCGTACGAAATTTACTTCTTGTTTGTCCCCTAAGCTCCTTGATTGGAGGCCGGGATTTGCTGATATAGGCCCACTACATTCTTCGGAAAGAAAGCAAAAAAAAGCACACACATCTGGGATGCTTTGTTTAATGAGCAGCTTTTACATGTATTTTTATTGTTGTATGCTGCAAAATTAATGATAGTATGGAGCACTGAGTGTATGGAGCAGTCGTCAACTGATTCAGACTTTTTTTTTGCGTTTCGCACAAATTTAGCTCGCTTTTTCAGAGCTTATTTGAAACCAGATTAGTCTTATATACGAGTAATACGAAACAGAAGAATAAAAGTGTGCTTTATTATATAATGGAAAGAAAAATGAAAAAGATGTAGTTTGTTGTAAAACAATTTCGTTTGAAAATCAGTATGCTATTCCCTAGAGTTCTTTCACTTCTCCTTCAAGGCGTTAACGGATTTTCTCGTGGAACATCATCGATACTTGTGTATCAAATAAAAAGATAAAAAGCAAAAAAAAAACGAAGAGGAATTACTATTGATTGATAAAAACAAACATATTAGTTTCTTGTGAAAAATACTACCCCAAAACGTTGGAATGAGTTTCAAGAACAGTTAGGATAATGATAATCTTGATCAGAAGTGGGTTTGCAGATGTGGTTTAATTGTACATGACCGCTGTATTAATAGTTCTTCCAATTTTTTCTTTTTTTTTAATTGCAACAGAATAAAAGAAACAAGAAAATAAATAATCCCAGCATATTAATTCGCTGAATAATTTTCCATTCCAAAATCATAATTGGCAATCATTCCATAAAATATTTTTCATTTCTGTAAAATAGTTTTAAGAGAATCGAGAATCGCTAGAAGTACCATTGCTTTAGAAAAATTCATTTCAGAATTATCCAAAAACGTTTTAAGCAAATTCAAACAATATAAGAACAAATAAATATGGTTAGCCACGGAATAAAAAAAATATTTAAAAGTAAATGCTTTTTACTTAGCTGATTTTATTTTATCCGCATAGAGCACTTCTTTCCATCTTCTGGTTTTCAAATTTAGTGATGTAAAAGATACGCATTCGAAAAAAGTACTGTACAAAACACTCGCGAGGAAATAGGTCACACGAAATTGGGATTAACAGTTGGGACGCTCTTTCCCATGCTCGCCGTACGATTCTCTCGTTCTAGCAGTGCTTCATTTCAGTCTGGATGATGTACTCTAGTTTTTTGCAATACTCAATCAAGAAGATTGCAGGAACAAAAAGGTTTGAGAAGTCTGAATTGGCTTCTTCATAAGCTTTCATCCGCATGAAATCAAACACTGAATCAAAAAGAGAAATACCTGATTCAAATAACCCAGTTCTACACTTATCACACGAATGCTTTTCCAGAATCTTTTTTGCAGAATACCCCACTGCGTATGCAAAATTTGATTCCTCTGTTAAGGTGAAAACCTCAACATTCTCATCAAAATCAAACTCGTGAGGCTCATGAATGTCGCTGCTATCACGTCCGGCTTGCACAATTCTTTTTGCATGAGGGGTAACTGATGAAAAAACCTCGGATAAAAGAGATTGATGGAAAGAAAGTGCTTCACAATTCCCAGCCGAATTTGAAGAAACCGAAAAGCTTCTAAACGGTGCTTGCTTGTAAAGGGCAGGAGAATTGCGACGTAGTAGGTTTATCGTTTAAACCCCCAGAGCGTCGTAGTAAGCCGTAGAAATGCTATAGACTATCCTGGTTAAGTCTCTTCATACAAACATATTTAAACCCATGCTTCATCAAATCTTCTGATAGACCGAGGATGGCAGAAATAGTCAGCTGCCATCCCTCTGCAATAGATTGTTTTCCCAACATCTTTCCCCACACTATTAACAAATTTTAAATCGCCTAAAAATGAACTGGCCGACCTCAAAAATTGGAATGATGCGTTTTCCCTACAAATTGGGCGTCTATACATTTTTTTCTAAAAATCCAAGAGAATTAACGCAGTCGAACAGCTTATCAAAGAAATTTACAACCTTTGCTCTTCCTGCGGCCTTCGGATGTAACAAACCTTTACTCACGTAAAAATTGAAACAATAAAGAAACAATAAATTGAAACAATAAAGAAAAAAATATAGTGTCTAAGACGAAACTTGGATTTCGAGAGGCTTAAAACGTGCTAGTCTTTTCTGCATAACTTTTTTTTGTGCTTTGAAACTTGGAAATATTGGAGTTTACCATTAAAAGGTGCACCTTCCGATATATTGACCATAAGTTTGGGGGTAATTAGCCAAAGTATTTGAAATTGAGCTATAATACAGCTGCGATTTTCCGGTCATTTATCGTCTTTATAATGAGTGTAAATTGTAAAATCTTTCCCTTAATATTTTTTGTTTGCTCACTATTTCTCACTGAGTATGCTACAACCTTGAATTAACCCAATAAAACGTACATAACTATGGCTCATTTCCAGATTCCTCATTAGCCTATAACCTACAGCCTAGACTAGGTCAGCATTTGCTAGTTTTGGGCTCACTCGGGGTTCGGGTCTTTGCCCTGGGGCCCTATCCCGAATCTCTCCGTCTCCTCGAAAAGTTTGTTTTATAGAATCTAGGGGATGAAAGAAATCCCGCCATTCTGGAATTTTCTAAATTTATATTTTGATAGCCTACAACATTGAATTCTAAGTAGATCATGGTATGTTCATTTCTTAGCTATCTCATTATGGTACTAGAATAGAAATTTTCTGAAGTTTGAAAAAAAAAAGCATTTCATAGCCTACCTGTTATTTGGCACAGCAAGTAATTTGACTCCTTTTTCTTTTGCAGTTTTTCGATTAATATCGCACCCTTCGAAAAAGCATCGAACGCCCATTCTGGTTGCTAGCCGGCAACGCTTAATAATAATCAGTTTTTTAAGCACAATACTTTTTCTTTATATCCATATCGCACGATTTATTCTTTAATTTCAACCTGCTAATATTCGACAATTACCCGGTCACTCGACGCATGAATCACGCTCTAGCATAATTTCTTGGCTTGGAGCCATTAAGTAGTACAGCATTTTGCGTCTGGAGGCGCTGAGGAACGCGGGGTCACTTTTGGAGAGTTTTTTCAGTACTTTGTATGTGTTTATACTTTGTTAAACAGTCAACTATGAAAATGGATTTAGAGATTTTATACAATGAAAAAAAAATTGGATTTCCTTAAAGGATATATTAAAAGGTAATGCATTATATATTTCTAATCGATTTTGAATTTGAAATTACTTACATAAGAAGCCTTATCTTGAGTTTGTCGATTCATCATTGAAGTTCTGCTTAAATACTGATAGAAATGTCCCATTTTCAATCCTTCTTTTATACGAAAAAATCGTGTCAAAATACGAGTTTTCAAAATTCATTGCGCTCGTTGCTATTAAGTACTATGACCTGAATATAAAAATTATATTCCTGTTTGAATATTGGCCTACATGTTTCGTCGTTCCTGTTACAGGAATAGTGACCGGTTATGCTAATGAGGTTTCCAAGGGACCCGTTATAGTGACACTACTTGTGTCATAGATACTTAAAGCGATAGAACCACTGTTGAGGCGGAAATGACGTATTTGTACTTTGAAATTTGTTCAAAAAATATGACATTACTCATAATAATAATAATAATGTATTATTAAAGCTTTTTACAGCCATATACAAAAACAAAAAAGAAAAGAAAAAGGATAAATAAAATGAAGACATACTAAAATCACTATCCTCTTAATCAACATTCATACCTAAGGTAAAGTTTAGGTATCATCTCATATAAAGGGTCATCTTCATCTGAAACAAAATCTACAGTTAATTCTTGTTGTACGGAAGTATATGCGTTAAAATCACCTGCCAGAAAAACTAAATCACTTGGGTAATGAGATTTAACTGAATTCAACTCATCCTCTAATATATACCATGTATCCTCAATATAGTATGACTTATTTTCTGGGGAAACATATACAAATCCAAAAATAAATCCTTTTCCCAGATTTTCCGCGCAACCAAATCAAGTTTTCAGATTTACTTGACAGACGACGCAAATTTTTGAACATGTCACTCTTTCCAACTATTACAACTATTCCTATTCCATAGTTTCTATAGTTTGGTGATGTCCACCCTCTCCACTCCAAAAACTTCCTATCCACGCACTATAACATCTTCCTCTGGCAACAACCATGTCTCTACAAAACACGTCACCATTGCTGTCAAAAATGAATTATTTAAACACAACTCTCTCTTGTTTCTTAAACCTTGTATATTCTATGTGACTGAAGGACAGTTTTTGTATGTGGCTTGTATCCTATTCAGTAAACACGAATGGTGGCTTTTCGTGAGGCATCTGTGACCATCGGTTTTTCGGTTTTTTGTCCATTTTTGAGCCACTGTTCGTTCTTACACTTCTTTTCCCTTGTCTGTGGTCATCATTGGGGCTTATAATAGGATCTAAAGTTCTTTTCCCTTTTACTGACCCTTCGTTTAGCCGGCTTCCGCTTGGCATGGCAGGATCCGCAGTAGTCATTGGCTTTTCGTAGACAGTTGCATCACTATCGCTAGCGTTACTACTTTCTATGTCCGAACAAGAGTCTCTATCACTTGAAGGGGATCGTATGTAGGCCCGACGAGGAATAGAATCCCTTTTTGAACTATCAACTCCGGTCGGTTGCTGACCATTTGCCGATTTTGCAGCCTCCACGACCTTTTTTTTTATCAAAATCGTAAGAAAAAATCTGGTTGTCTATGTAAATTTTTGTACCTCGCAATTTCAATGCTCTGTTTTCACTTATAGCTTGGATTATCAGGGGTCTTAAGGCTTTTCGGGCCTCCCTTTCCTCTGGTGTATAGTCTGGGGTGACTGAAATCCCATTTCCTTTAAACAGTTTAGCATTGCGCAGGACAGCATCATGAGTCATTTTGGACATGAATTTATCAAGGATAGGGCGGGGGTTCGAGGGTCCTCTCAGTCGAAGAGCATCTCGCATTTCATTTTTTGATAGTGAAAGGTTGGTCACAGAATTGTTAATACATACTATTATGTCCTCGCTTAGTTTATAGTTCAGATTATTTGGATGCGGCATACCATAAAACGTAAGATTGGTTTGTTTTAGGTCCTTTTCCAATCTAAAATTTCTCTTACGTGACTCCTTTAATTCACTCTTAATTTCTGCGATTTCTTTACTTGATTTATGGCAAAGTCCTGCAACTTAGATTCTATCCCTGCCAAAATTGATTGTGCATTTTGAATGCTTTTCGTCAGATGTGGAATATTTGAAACTGCTTTTTTATTTCCCCTAAAGTCTGGGCAATGTCCTGATCTCTCATCATAACTATCAAAAGACGTAAAACGAAAACTTACTCGCAAGGGGGGCTATTTCGTAAACAAGTACGGCCCCCCGGTTTCCAACAGTACAAGTGTTCAAAATCTTTCTTCAAATGCCAAATCCAATCCAGTCAAAAAAATCCAATCTCCGATATTTGAATGCCTTCAGGTGATTGCGTAAGATTTAATCCTTTACAAAATATATGTGACCTTCACTGGCGGATGCTGAATGAGAACATATGAATCTTTTCCGAAATTAAGGCTCTTTACGTTTTTTCTCTCACTTCTGACCTATCTACATCGTTTTTCCAAACCAGAAAATCTTTGGGTGTAAATTTTCAAAAAACAAAATACAGAGTAGTTTTCGGGAAAAAAAAATTATACATAAATGGATAAATAAATAAATAAACATTCAATTATTACTCGTTTACAAAACGTAAAAACTTTTATTGAATTAATTTAAAAAAAAATCCGAAAAAAATGTTTTTAAACGAAAAGTAAAGGCCATTTTAAACTTAAGCTCAGCAGATAAAAATACCTGTTAAAATTCAAACTCAAACCGACCAGAAATTACTATTAAGGAATAAATGAAACCCAAAACGAACAGAAATTAAATAAACTATCATAGGAAAAAACATACAACAAGTAATAATATAAATGAATAAATAGATCTTAAAGTGAGTGATGCTTAGATTGAATATGAAAATCAAGCTTAAAACGAAAAAAAAAAGTCTTTTGTTATTGAAGTATAAATGAAACTCAAAACGAACAGAAATTAAATAAACAATCAATGCAAACAAACATACAATAGATATTAATGTAAATGAATAAATAAATCTTAAAACGTGTGAAACTTAAATTGAATATGCAAATCAAGCTTGAAACAAACAAAAATCACTACAAAAAAGAGTTTGCAAATCGCCTCCTTCTCTCACTCTAAAAGCCTAAAACCTACTGCGTCATTGGCGCTTTACTGAAAACCAATTTTATTACGAATACTTTCTTTTGAACTTAATATTGAAAATAAACATTAAAATCATAGTAAAATTTTGAACTGATGAGCTTTCAGCAATTAATATCATTATACATCAAATATTCAGTTTATTATATAAGCTCTTTTTAAAATTGCTCAAGACGAATATGGTTCCATTACAAACAAGAGTTTGGATACTGCCCCCTTCCTTAACTGTAAATAAAAACCAAAATCCTACTACGTCATTGGCACTTCACTGAATACGAATTATATTACAAATATTTCCTTTTCCAGATCTTACAGTATTGAAAATAAAAATAAAATTAGAGTGAAATAAATTCTTGTACTGATGAATCTTTCAACAATTAATATCATTATATATCAAATATTCAATTTGGTGTTGTTTATACTTTACAAGACTGTTCAAGACGCATATAGTTTTCAGTAAAGTGCCAATGACACAGTAGGTTTTAGACTTTTACAGTGAAAGAAGGAGGCGATACCCAAACTCTTGATTGTTGTATGTTTTTTGCTATGATTGTTCATTTATTTTCTGTTCGTTTTGGGTTTCATTTATTCTTTAATAATAATTTATGGTCGTTTTTACTTTGAATTTTAACAGATATTTGTATCTTCTGAGCTTAATTTTAAAATGGCATTTAATTTTTTTTGAAAAAATTATTTTTCGGAAAGTTTTTTTCTTAATTAATTTCTGTTCGTTTTTGATCGCAAAAAGTTTAAAATTTTTAAAAATTCCTTATTTCAAGATAAAAACTTATGAAAAAAAAAATCAAATCTTCATTAAAGTATCAAAACTGGTATTAAAGTAACAATATCAAAGTGAAGCATGTTTGCCACCTTTGAAATGAGACCCTTTGAAGTTTATACGACGATCCCTTCTATATGAAGCGCGTCTGAGAAAAAATAAAAGGAATGTGGGGAGAGGCTAGCTGCCCTCCGATCACTTTTAACTCTTAAAAAGTGAATTACAACTTTCAATTTCCAATCAAATGAGCCCTCTATGATGTTTATACGAGCATCCCTTCCATAACAACAATATATGTCCCCAGGGCATAACTTACAACACCTACCCCAGGGCCCTGGGGGGCTGTGTCGACACCGGAGTTTTTTTTCTGAACTATAGGAAGTGCATCTGGGAAAAAAATGGAGTGTAGGGGGAGGCTAGTTACCCTCGGATATCTTTTGACTCTTAAATAATGAGCTACAGTTTGCAGCTCTCAATCAAAGGAGTCCTTTCTGAAGCCTATAGGAGCGTCCATTTCATGAGAACCATTCACGCCCCCAGGACAACACTTACAACGTATACCCTCTGGATCCTGGGGGGTTGTGTTGACACCGGATTTTTTTGTTATCTATTTTTTTTTAACAATTTAAAAAAAAACTGCCTATCTCAAAATCTGTAGCGGATGGGTTTGTGGAAAAAAGGGCATTGGAGGGGGGGAGGCTAGTTGCCCTTAAATCGCTTGATTCTTAAAAAGTGAACTAGAACTTTAAATTTCAAATCAAATGAGATCTCTATGAAGTTAATACGAGCATCACTTTCATAAGAACCATATATGCCCTTAGAGCATAACTTAGAACGCCTTCTCCCGGGCCCGGGGGGGTTGTATTGACACCGGAGGTTTTCTTATCTGACCTCTGAACTATTTTATTTTTATCAAAATTTCTATCTCAAAATTTTCATCAGAAGGGTTTGGAGAAAGAAGGTGGGGGGGGGGTAGTTGCCCTTTGATCTCATTTCACTATTAAAAAATAAGCTTGAACCTTCAACTTCCAATCAAATGAATCTTCTCTGAATTTTTTACGAGCATCCCTTCCACTAGAACCATACATCCCAAAGACATAGCGTACAAAGCTTGCCCCCGGGCCCTCGGGGACTGTGTCGACACCTGAGTTTTTGTTATATGACTTTTGAACAATTTTTAACTTAGTGGCTATCTCAAAATTGTTATCAGATGCATTCGGGAAAAATGGGGCGGGGGGGAGGCTAGTTGCCCTCCAATCTCTTTTGACTCTCATAAACTGAACTAGAACTTTCAATGTCCAATCAAATGAGCACTCTCTTAAGTTTTTACGTGCACCTCTTCCATCAAAACCATATATTCCCCCAGGGCATAACTTACAACGCCTGCCCTTGGGCCCTGGGGGGTTGTGTCGACCCCGGAGTTTTCTTTATATGGTCTTTGAACTTTTTAAAAAAAAATGGCAAGTTCTTTTCAGATGGGTTTGAGAACACTGGGTGTGGAGGGGTGGGGGGATAGGTGCCCTCCAATCTCTTTTTACTTAAAAAGAGAACTAGAACGTTCAATATGCAGTTGAATGAGCTCTCTTTGAAGTTTATACAAGCATCCCTTCCATAAAAACCATATATGCCCCCAGGGTAAAACTTACAACGCTTGCCCCCGGACCCTGGGGGTTTGTGTTAACACCAGCGTTATCTTTTATATTATCTCCAAGCTAGTTTTAACAAGACAGCTATCTTAACATTTTTATCGTATGTATATGGCAAAAAAGGGCATGGAGGGGGGCTGGCTACAATCCAATATAGTTTGATGCTTAAGAACTGAAATAAAACTTTTAATTTCCGATCAAAGGAGCACTCTCTGAAGCTTATACGAGCATTCCTTCCATAAGAACCATATATGCCTCCAGGGCATGACTAATAACCCTTGCCCTGAAGACCTTGGGAGGGAAAGTCATGCTGAAGGATATAATTTCCAGAGTTTTCAATTACGTTGAACAAAATGACTCTCAAAATTTTGATTGGATGTGTTCGGGGAAATGCTGGGCGTGGAAGGGGTGTTAGTTGCCTTCCAATCACTTTCGACCACTAAAAAGGGCACTAGCCATTTAAATTTACAATCGAATGAGCCCTTTTTGAAGTTTCTACGACAACACTTTCTATAAAAAACTTATATGTCCCCAAGGCATAACTTACAACCCTTGCCATGAGAGCTGCGGGGGGGTTGTCATTCTCAAAGACCTAATTTCATGAATTTTCAACTACGTTAAACAAAATGGCTATCTCAAAATTTTGATTGGATGTGTTTGGGGAAAAGGTGCATGTGAGAGGGGGGTTAGTTGCCCTCCAATCACTTTCGAGTATTAAAAAGGCCACTAGCCCTTTGAATTTCCAATCAAATGAGCCCTTTTTGAAGTTTCTACGATAAAGACTTCTATATAAAAGCTTATATGCCCCCAGGGCATAACTTAAAACCCTTGCACTGAGGGCTGTGGGGGAGTGTCCTCCTCAAAAACATAATTTTTATGTGAAAATCAACTTCGTAGAACAAAATGGCTATCACAAAATTTTGATTGGATGTGTTTGGGGAAATGGCAGGTGTAGAAGAGGTGCTAGTTGCCTTCCAATCACTTTTGACCCTTAAAAAGGGCACTAGAACTCTCGATTTCCAATCGAATGGGCCCCCTTTGAAGTTTCTACGACGACCCCTTCCATATGAAGTAGCTCTAGGAAAAAAATAAAATAAAATAAAACATTGGAGCCGTATGGCCTTTACTATAGGCAACGCTATAGCGTTGCCTCTGATAGAGATTCACATCACCAAATATGAATACAAGAATTCACATATTTCTAAGTTTTTGTCTTGTAAATTCTTCTAAAACTGCCTGGAAATGTAATTTTCATGCGTCTTCTCTTTCAATCGACATAATCATTGAGCTAAATCTATTCCTGAGTCATTGATGATATCATATAGTTTTTGTTAGTTTTGGCCTGGAAAATGATCCTCTCCAGGAGCTACGCTCATAAGAACTGTTAAGAATATTTCGCAATTCCGAAAACAAATTGTGTTCATTTTAATGGTAGCGCGGGGCCCTTTCAAACGTGGGGTCTGATTGAGCCCAATCGCCCTTTATCCGGCCCGGCTCTTTATAAACATTTATTTATGAATCCAAATATTAAAAATAACACCTAATAAGTGTGTTTTCCCTTCAAAGAAGCGAAATTTGGACTTCACCCCGGCCTCTCACAACCTGTTCTCTGATCATGCCCATGCGCATGACAAACGAGAATTGCTGTGATGAACTTATTTATCATTGGTTCTCATCTTGCATTGTAACTAGGCATGGCTTTACAATCCAACGTTTTCTATAATAATCAAGGGAGTTAAATTTTAACAATTGAGTTGTCATAATGGATATTGTCTTTACGTTCTTGTTGGTGGTATATACTGGTAGTGGTGGTTACTGGTAGTATGTTCTGGTGGTGTTGCTTAATTGGGGTATATTTGCTTGGTACCTTCGAACAATGATGTCAAATGAAAACAATATTTGTTTTTTGTATGATATAGACCCAATCTAATATTCTTCATCTACGTAGAGCCTGTTTCTCTGACGCTCAATCCTAAGGAAATATACCTAAGTATGATAAAAATATAATACTTTTTTAACAAATTTGGGCTATATATTTGCACATTAGGGAGGGGGGGTAAGGTATAGCAGGTCTGAATGCCTAAAGTTTTATGTAAAATTAATATTTATATTATGAAATAAGAAATGTTTTCTACCTTCAAACTGTCCAAATACTTTGCCAACACCCCTCCCCCCTAATGTGCAAACATACAGCGCAAATTATATATTTCCTATCTATTAAGTCACTTCTCTTTGTCTTGTCTTATAAGAGGCTGAAAGAAACTAATAAAAAAATCGGCTCTTCAATGCGTCATAGGATGAACAACTTGAGTAGTTGGGGCTGTATCATACAAGTACCCAATATTTAATCGGACTCCTAAAAAAATTCTGCAGAGATTGTGTATACCATTTTTTTTAAGCATCACTTCTAAACCTTTTTAATCTTTTCCTTTTGTGTTTTTCTTTTTAATAATTTTAGTGGAGTGATCGTATTTAGTAATGTAACCCTCTTTAGTTGAGTCCCGTTTTTGCTATTCCTTCAAAATGAATACGTTTGGGAAACTAAATATTGTCTGAGTTGTCAAAGGACATCCCCTTCCATTCTGATAAACTAAAAATTACAATTTTAATTGTAGTGTTCTTGTACAAAAGTCTTCGTAATAGCTGAATCAATTCCTACCTAAATAAGCGACCCTTAAAATATCTTAGCTATGCCACTGATTATGAGCTACGGACAGTACGGACATTAAATAACTTATACCTTTTTTTGTGAAGGGACCCCCGTAAAAGCTAAAAGATGTTGTTTTACCTCAGTACGGATTTAAAATAAATAGTGATACAACCCCAACTATCTCATCAGTTATAAATTGACACATGCCTTGCTCTTTTCCAAGCGTTTGTTACTGCTTTTTAGACAAAACAGTCTAAAGTCAATGATTGATAAGAAATTGTTCTTTGCTTGCCGAAGAATATATTTCCGTACTTGTCTGTTAAATTAATCTAAAAAAAACAAAGTTTTTTCCAAGGGAAGTAAAGAGCGAAGTTGAAACTTAAAACAGACAAAAATTATTGCTTCATAGCCTATCTAATATATATCAATCAACTAGTACAAATAAACCAACTAATTATGTTTACCTGTGTCTCTAGGATTATAAAAAACTAGCGTTTTACTGAAAACACAAAAATCAAGTATTAAAAACAGGAATATTGGTTTGGGAGTGAAACGTGAGTATGAAGCCTGACAACAATAAACTAATCTATAAAGCTTTTCATAGTCTTACATCAGTTGTGACATCAGTAACTTTACATATACAATTAAAATTATCTTAAAAACATAAGCGTAGAATTAAATATTTTTTTTAATATCCGCAAAGTCATTGAACAGCATACAGATTATTGGATTGATTTATCTGGTAGCAATTTGGAATAATATTCAATAGTGCTATAAGCTATAATATCAATAGTGAGTAATAAACAATCTTCAAATGTAAGAAAGATGCTTTAGTATTACTTGAAATGAAGATCAAATAAGACATAATATGAAGTCTGGAAATATGGTTATTTGTCTCTATACAATTGTGAATTTCAAGATATGATACAAATTCTAAAGCTAGTCTATAGTCCTAATCCTAATGCTATCAAGAGGGCTTTACTTCGTACTTGTATACAAATTAATCATGACATGTCCTTTTTAAAACCAAAACGACAGCCAGGCATTGAAATGAGCCACCGTGCAGAAGTGATACCAAATTAAACGAGAAAAAAAAAATAAAGCAACAATCCTAAAATGACTTGTTATTTATCTTAAAAGGGATTGATCCTAAAAGGGATTGATAATAGTTTTATTTTGTAAAAAGTGTCCTTAATTGGTTGGCTTTTACTGTACCAAAACTCCTACATTATTTTGTGTTTTCAATAAAGCGCTAGTTTTCTATAATCCTAGAAACACAGGGAAACATAATTAGTTCGTTTATTTGTACTAGTTTGATTGATATATATTAGATAGGCTGTGAAGCAATAATTTTTGTTCGTTTTAAGTTTAAACTTCGCTCTTTACTTCCCTTGGAAAAACTTTGTTTTTTTAGATAAATATTTGCTCGTTTTGTGTTCAAATTTAAGGTAGAAACAACCCTGCCATGATCTTTTTTATTTATACGGAATAATTTCTGTTCGTTTTAAGTTTTAATGTCATTCCCTAGTTCCATTTGAAAACTTATGAAGCTGTTCAAAGGCGCATTTAGAAGCTTATATTTATGCCTTATCACTTTTTACAAATTTGACTTGATAGCACATTCCCATAAAGTGTACTTTGTGTTTTTCCACCCATTTTTTTTTTCAAATGAAAAAAGTGCCTTTTTCAATAGAATAACCAAAAAAAGAACCTAGGTAGGAGCAAAAACCAATGCGACAAGGACATCCCTTCCCCTCAATTACCGCCATTAGAACTAGCACACATGCTTCATCACAGAGTTAAGTTTGAAGGTTTAATTCAAAAGTGTTGGTAATTCAAGCTCAATGTTCGGTAGATTTTTAGTTGAAAAGTTTTTAGTTTTAGTTAATTTGTTTTCGCAATAATCTTTTACTTTTAAGATGAGTAGAAGATTTATGAAACATACACAGGGGGTTTGGAAGGGGGAGTATATGTGAGGGGCTCTTATAAACATCCAGTTAAGGGCTTTGGACTATAATTGTTGCAATGGTACCGTCTTATGCTTCCAAACTCTTCCAATTAAGAAGTGGCACCAAAAGTGCCGTTTTTCGTACTATATGGCACCTATGGATGGTAAAATTGATTAAAATCACGTAGATATGAGTAATAGCTCTAAAATGAGTCTTCCCGGGATATGCTTGGGAAAATGAGTGCATCACATTTGGCAAAATAGTGGATTATCTAAAAAGTAATGATAAGAATGTACAAACCATGATTGAAAAAAAAAATCCAAGGAGGAATCAAACGCATGATAATCTAATTTGAAGTCTAGCGCTATACTAAGAGAACCACGCCTCTAATAATCTAATTTAATATATTGGTGTTTGTATGACTCTAATTGTGTAACTTATTAAGGGGGCCTGGAGGAGGAACCTACGGAAGGTGTTCTTGTCAACCTCAAGTTAAGGGTTTTGGATCATAATTATTACAATTATACCGTTTTATACTTTCAAGATTTTCCACTTGAGAAGTGGCACCAAAAGTGTTATTTTAAGTGCTATATCTCACTCATGAGTTGTAGAATTGATAAACGCCCTTAGATATGAGCAAAAGTTTTCAAATGAGCCAGTGAACACCACTCTAAGAAGTTCTGGTAGCCATTAGCCCCAGCATTTCCACTTCAGACATGGCACAAAAATTGCCGTTTTTAGTACCATTTGAGACTTGCAAATGGCGGAATTTATAGGAAGAACGTAAATATGAGCAATAATTTATATATAAGCTATCAAAAATCTATCTCCGATGTTCTGGTTGCCCGCTAGCCCCACCCCTTGAGAAATGGCATAAAGTGCCCTTTTTTGTGCCATACGGCACTTGCACATCGTGGAATTTATATAAACCACGTACATATGAGAAATAGCTTTTGAATGAGCTCTTCAGCATCTCTCTATGATGTTCTAGTAACCCGCTAGGCCTGGAAAAAAAAAAGACCGTTTTAAAGTTTTTTAACCTTTAGTCACTATGGGCTGTGGTTCGCTCTTTACTAGGTTGCAGCTAATGCTCCAACCATGACGAAGAGTTCATTGCAAGATCTCCGGAGAGACTAATTAATATTGATATCTGTGAAATCTAATAGATAGAAGAATTTGTAAAAAGCTAGTAAATATAAGCAATAGCTTATAATTGAGCCATTAAACATCTATCTACGATGTTGTGGGAGCCTGCTAATGTTTCAGTAGCTTACTGGTGAGCCAACGATGACAAAGAGTTCATTGCGAGTTCTCCGGAGAAACTAATTCATATTGAAATCTGTGAAATCTAATAGATAGTAGAATTTGTAAAAACCTAGTGAATATAAGCAATAGCTTATAATTGAGCCATTAAACATCTATCTACGATGTTGTGGGAGCCTGCTAATGTTTCAGTAGCTTACTGGTGAGCCAACGATCTATAAAACTTACTAAGGGGGCCGGTAGAGGGAGGGTGCGGGAAGGGTTCTTGTAAACCTCCAGTTAAGGGTTCTGGAAAATAACTATCACAATAGTACCTGTTTTGTGCTTCGGAGCTTTTCCACTTATAGTGGCACCAAAAGTATTGTTTTCATTGCTATATCGCACTTACTAATAGTAGAATTGATAAAAAAAAAAAGCACGTTTATGTGAGTAATAGCTTTCAAATGAGCCATGAAACATAGCTCTTATAGGCTTAGCTAGCCCAATAGCCTCAGCTTTTCTACTTGAGACAGCACAAAAAGTGCTGTTTTTAGTGCCATTTGGAAATTTTAGATGGTGGAATTCGGGCCTATAGAAAGAACGTAGACATGAGCAATATCTTTTATATGAATTATAAAAAATCTATCTACGATGTTCTGGTAGCCTGCTAGCGCCACCACTTGCGAAATGGCAGAAAGTTTCCTTCTAGTGACATGTGGCACTTGCAGATGGCGGAGTTTATAAAAAGCACGTAGATATAACAAATAGCTTTTGAATGAGCTATTAAGCATTTCTCTATGATGTTCTGGTGACCCGCTAGGCATGGAGAAAAAACAAAACCAGAAAAAAGAGAGACAGACAGATCAGTGCTACCGATGCAAAAAAGTGATTTTCCTTGTTGTTCAAGGAGGGGGGCTGTAATTTACCTGTATAAGGTTTTCAACCTTGCTGATTCCAATGTTACACTTTTCGTTTTAATCTGACGCTATTTTTGAGGGGTTTCCGGCTTTTTTCGGAATCACCATAAATTTCTTTTTGCTATGAATTTTTACTTTTAAGACAAACCGAAATAATAGTTAATAATAATAATAATAATTTATTTATAACCCACTGCCCAAACAATGTGAAAAATAGTGGAATAAAGAGAAAAAGGAAAGAAAAATAAACACACACAGCACTTAAAGTAACATAAAGAAATAAAAATATAATTCAGCGAAACAAACAAATGAGACCATGGTGAGAGGACAGTTTTTCATAGGCATTTGTAGACAGTTTTACATGTAAATCACGAAGTTTTTCATTTATATCAGGTGTGTTATACTTTTTGATAATACGGCGATTACGAAATTACAACAGAAGGTACGTCAAAAATTTGCAATACCAATAATTGCCTTTCCTTAGTTTAGATAGGTCATTCTTCCTAAACAAAATGTAAATACCTGAAATAGCATGGTCACAGAAAGCCGAATACAGCGACACTAAAGCTTTGCGATTGTATTTCGACCGATTGGCAACAATCTTGGAATAGCCACATTTAATCTTGGTACATGCGTCCCTAACACTTGACTGGCGAAAACAAAACATATTATTACACAGAGTAATACCAAGCCAACGTAGGCTATCAACTAAACGTATAGAAGCATAATTTCAATTCAAAGGACATTTCGTAGCATTACCTTTGAAACAAAGATACTCGCACTTTTCAAAATTTAAATTAAGTCCAATATCTAAAAAACCTTTTCTCACATTATCCACCATTTTAGACAAAGAAAATTTGCTCCTACTAATAATTAGGAAGTCATCCGCGTGAGCAATATACGATACATCAGATAAACAAAGAAAGCAAGTATCAGCTATCTTAGAGAGCACTATAGCAGTACAAAGTTTAAAAACATTAGGGGATAACCCGCCTCCTTGGCGTACTCCACATCGAACACGAACATCCTCTTGGACATTAACCCTGTTCATGAACATTAACCCCATTACCGTTCGTTAATTAGTGTCAGATGGCAATTTTTTTCAAAACTCTTTTTTTAACTTTTAGTTACTATGGGCTGTGGCTTGCTCTTCGCTAGGTTGTAGCTAGCGCTGCAACCACGATACCAAACAGTTGAAAAGTTTATTTAATGTATGATCTCATCAAACCGATTTCAGAGCCACAAATATAAATGAGGAGCGACAGAATGCATTTGGCTTGTGTAATTTAAGCTGCATATTGTCACGTTAGGAGGTGGGGGCAAGGCTCGGTTGACTTTCGCTTTTAAACCTTTTATGAGAGTTCATTTACCCCCCCCCCCACCTTAAGTTGCAAACGTTTAGCCCAAATTATATTATAACATAAACAAAAGTATTAGATTTTAAACATGTTATGGCATCTTTCATTATGATTAACCTAACAGCCCTTCTTGAGTGTGTTTGTATAATACATAAGTACCAGTAACTTTTCTTTCAAGAGGGCGTAGACTAATGCTACCAATTTTCTGTGTGTTTTTAAGTTAATCGTTGATGGTGGAATTTATAGGAAGGGCGTAGAAAGGGCGTAATTGATTTGGGGCAGGGGGGAGGCAACTGCTTCCTTCAGACCCAAGTTTGCGGCACCAGACCTCCTTTTGCCCCCCGGCTGAAATTTCGTTTCTGCAAAAAAAAAAATCTTGTCAAAACTAAGATAAGGCTTCATAATTCAGGCATTCAGAGAAACAGTTCAGTTTTCTTTAGTATATCTTTGCCTCTATGGTAATGTATGGCTCATTTTTCAATTTTCACTATCATTTTCACTTGATTTGGAAAGATTGGATCCAACTTCCTCTTCCCCACCTCAGGATTTTGACGAAATTACGCCACTCACGTAGATATGAGCAATATATTTTATTGAGCTATTAAACATCTGTCTAGACACATGCGATACCAATACGCTTACGCCGATACGCGTGATATAATTACGTCCGATACCGATACAGTGTGCAGCCCTTTCTCCAGAGAGTATAGAAGTAGTAATCAATGTTATACTTCTGATGCCCCAATAGCAATCTCCATGTTATTTGCATGCCCCTATAAGAATTCCCTCCCATGCTATTTTAAGCGCTATGTCCCTTCCATTGTTATTCAATGGGACCTCTACACGTGATTAAACACGTTATGAAACTATGTGCTATTTGCTTATGTCCCGTTGGTACCATTGCAAACGAGTGGGGATTCCCCGCCTGTTCCTAAACATTGCAAAAAAGATAACAGTATGAACGGGGGGATTCCCCGCACAAATTTGTTTCAACTCTAAGTTTTTCAACCAGAGTGGTTTTTTTTCGAGCTGACACCTGTTTTTTAGGCAGCCAATCAGAGAGCGGAAATTACTCCATATACGATAACTTGATTTGTGGTTGGGATTTGAATAAAAGGAATGATTTTCATTACAATTCATATTAGTAAGAGAATTGAATTCAAAGAGAATAGTTTATTCGAATTTTGGAGGGAAAACCAAAAATAATCAGAATCGAAGATAAATGGGATCTGCCTCAAGGGGAAGGCTCAGAGGCCCTTCGTTCCCCCATTTTTGACGGCAGGGGAGGGGGGGGGGTCAATTTTGGATGGAAAACCAAAAATACTCAGAGTCGAAAATAAATGGGATTTGGCTGCATGTGATGGCTCAGAGGCCCCTCCTTCCCCAATTTCTGAGGTCAGGGGAGGGGGGGGGTCAATTTTGGCGGGGAAACAAAAATGCTCAGAATCGAAGATAATTTCCATTCATCTTAGTTTTTAACGATGCTCCTTATTTCTTGTTGAAAATGCTTATTTTTTAATTTAATTGGTAATGAAAAGTCAAACTCTAACATAAAGAACAAGGTATTTTGGAGGGGGTATCTGATGAAATAATTTAGGTCGTACGATCAATTTAATTTATTTTTTTAATTCAATAGTTTTTCAGTAAGGACACTCGATATCCTAAAAGTGTCTGATTAAAAATTCTACCTTGATCATCGCTGTTGTTAGCAGAATTTCAAAAAAAGGATAGTTTATGAGTGCTGGCGTATCGGATGAAATAATTTAGGTCGTAAGATCAATTTAATTTATTTTTTAATTCAGTAGTTTTTCAGTAAGGACACTCGATATCCTAAAAGTGTTTGATTAAAACTTTTACCTTAAGCATCGATGTTGTTAGCAGAATTTCAAAAAAGGATCGTTTATGAGGGCTGGCGTTTCTGATGAGATAATTTAGGTCGTATGATCAATTTAATTTATTTTTTAATTCAGTAGTTTTCAGTAAGGACACTCGATATCCTAAAAGTGTTTGATTCAAAATTTTACCTTGAGCATCTATGCTGTTAGCAGAATGTCAAAAAAGGATCGTTTATGAGTCCTGGCGTATCTGATGAAATAATTTAGGTCGTATGATCAATTTAATTTATTGTTTAATTCAGTAGTTTTTCAGTAAGGACACTCGATATCCTAAAAGTGTTTGATTCAAAATTTTACCTTGAGAATCGATGTTGTTGGGTCCCAGTCCACCAGCCTGAATGGTGGAAATCCACTAGCTCAGTATTGGGGTCTTAGTCCACCAGCCTGAATGGTTGAAATCGACTAGCTCAGTATTGGGGTCTCAGTCCACCAGCCTGAAAGGTTGAAATTCCCTATCTCAAAATTGGGGTCTCAGTCGACCAGCCTGAATGGTGGAAATTCACTAGCTCAGAATTGGGGTCTTAGTCCACCAGCCTGAATTGTTGAAATTCACTAGCTCAGAATTGGTGTCTTAGTCAGTGTTCAGATTGGAGCGTTGGGGTCCGACTATCTGGGGCTTTATATGTCAAGGTCTGAATGCTAAGCGATGGACTTGAGCTCGATTGGAACCCCATTGTGAAAATGGAAAACAAAAAACAAAAATATATTGTTGGTATGTGTGTAGAGCATGGCATGGTTACCGCTAGGGCAACAGTCTAACCGTTGACGGTTTTAGGTAACCGTGAATAAGTTCTAAGGCTAGAGTGGAAGTTGGGACAAATCTTTGGAGGTGCCCAACTCACCTGCCCAGAGTTTCAGGCAAGTGACCCTAAATTTGAAAAAGTAGAAATGGGCTCGGATTTTCTAAACTGAGCTCAGACAATGAATACATACTATTGTGAAATTGATTGGAGACGCTGGGCATCCCTGAACAAGTGCTAAATTGAGAGAGGAATTTGGGATAATATCTGGGGGCACCCACCTGCCCAGAGTCTCCGGCAGGTGATCCAAAAATTTAAAAAACACACAGAGACGACAGACAAAAAGAGACGAATCACACACAGAGAGGAAAAGCACACAGAAACGACACATAGAGACGACACATGCACAGAGACGATACACACACAGAGTCAACACACACAGAGAGACGAGACAAACACACATAGAGACGACACACACAAAGAGACGTCACACACACACAGATACGAAACACACATAGAGACGACACACACACAGATACGAAACACACATAGAGACGACACACACAAAGAGACAACACACACACACACAGAGACAACAGACACACAGAGACGACACACAGAGACGTCACACTCAAAGTGACGACTTACACATAGAGACGAGACACACACAGAGACGACAAACACACAGAGACGACACACACACAGAGACGACACACTCAAAGTGACGACTTACACATAGAGACGGCACACACAGAGACGGCACACTCAAAGTGACGACTTACACATAGAGACGAGACACACACAGAGACGACAAACACACAGAGACGACACACACACAGAGACGACACACACAAAGTGACGACTTACACATAGAGACGGCACACACAGAGACGACAAACACACAGAGACGACACACATAGAGAGACGACACGCACACAGAGACTACAAACACACAGAGACAACACACACACACAGATACGAAACACATAAAGAGACGACACACACACAGAGAGGACAAACACACAGAAACGACATACACACACAGAGACGACCCACATATAGAGACAACACAGACATAGAGATGACAGACACACAGATACGAAACACACACAGAGACTACACAGACACAGAGACGACACACACACACACAGAGTCCACTCACACACAGAGAGGACAGACACACAGAAACGACAAACACAAAGAGAAGACTCACACACAGAGAGGACAAACACACAGAAACGACACATAGAGATGACACATGCACAGAGACGATACACACACAGAGTCAACACACACAGAGAGAGACGAGACACGCACACAGAAATGAAAAATACACATAGAGACGACACACACAAAGAGACGTCACACACACGCAGATACGAAACACACATAGAGACGACACACACATAGAGACAACACACACACACAGAGACAACATCTACACAGAGACGACACACACACAGAGACGACACACACACAGAGACGGCACACTCAAAGTGACGACTTACACATAGGGACGACACACACACAGAGACGACAAACACACAGAAACGACACACACACACACACACACACACACACAAACACACAGAGACGACACACACATAGAGACAACAAAGACACAGAGACGACACAAACACAGAGACAACCACACAGAGAGAGACGACACTCACACAGAGACGACAAACACACAGATACAACAAACACACAGAGACGAAACACCCACAGAGACGACACAATCACATAGACAACACACACACACAGACCCCACAAACACACAGAGAGGAAAAACAAACATAGACGACACTAAAACAGAGGATAATCAAGCACAGAGAGGACAAACACACAGAAACGATACATATAGACGGAATGTGCTCAGAGATACTACCCACACACTAACACAACCAACACAGAGAGACGAGAAATGGCGTATCTGATGAAATAATTTAGGTCGTATGATCAATTTAATTTTTCTTTTAATAAAGTAGTTTTCTTTAGTAAGGACATTCAAGACAACGCTCAAACAGAGAGAACACACACACAGATACGAAACACACACAAAGACTACACACATACACAGAGACGACATACACAAAGTGACAAATTACACAAAGAGATGACAAACACAAAGAGACGACACACACAAAGAGACGAATCACACACAGAGAGGACAAACACACAGAAACGACACATAGAGACGATACATGCACAGAGACGATACACACACACAGAGTCAACACACACACAGAGACGAGACACACACACAGAAATGACAAACACACATAGATACGACACACACAAAGAGACTTCACACACGCACAGATAATAACCACACAGAGAGACAACACACACACAGAGACAACATCCACTCAGAGACTACACACACACACAGAGACGACACACTCAAAGTGACGACTTACAAATAGAGACGACACACACACAGAGACGACACACACACAGAGACGACACACATAGAGAGACGACACACACACAGAGACGACACACTCAAAGTGACGACTTACACATAGAGAAGACACACACACAGAGACGACACACACAGAGAGACGACACACAAAGAGATATGACACACAAACAGAGACGACAAACACACAGACACAACACAAACACACAGACTAAACACACAAAGAGACGACACACGCACAGAGAGGACAAACACACAGAAACGACACACACACACAGAGACGACACACACATAGAGATGACAGACACACAGATACGAAACACCCACAGAGACGACACATGCTCAGAGATGACACACACACACAGAGTCCACTCACACAGAGAGACGAGACACACACACAGAAATGACAAACACACATAGAGACGACACACACAAAGAGACGTCACACACACACAGATACGAAACACACATAGAGACGACACACACACAGAGACGACAAACACATAGAGACGCCACAGACACACACAGAGACAACATCCACACAGAGACGACACACACAGACACACACACGCACACACACACACACACACACACACACACACACACACACACACACACACACACACACACACACACACACACACACACACACACACACACACACACACACACACACACACACACACACACACACACACACACACACACACACACACACACACACACACACACACACACACACACACACACACACACACACACACACACACACACACACACACACACACACACACACACACACACACACACACACACACACACACACACACACACACACACACACACACACACACACACACACACACACACACACACACACACACACACACACACACACACACACACACACACACACACACACACACACACACACACACACACACACACACACACACACACACACACACACACACACACACACACACACACACACACACACACACACACACACACACACACACACACACACACACACACACACACACACACACACACACACACACACACACACACACACACACACACACACACACACACACACACACACACACACACACACACACACACACACACACACACACACACACACACACACACACACACACACACACACACACACACACACACACACACACACACACACACACACACACACACACACACACACACACACACACACACACACACACACACACACACACACACACACACACACACACACACACACACACACACACACACACACACACACACACACACACACACACACACACACACACACACACACACACACACACACACACACACACACACACACACACACACACACACACACACACACACACACACACACACACACACACACACACACACACACACACACACACACACACACACACACACACACACACACACACACACACACACACACACACACACACACACACACACACACACACACACACACACACACACACACACACACACACACACACACACACACACACTACACACACACACACACACACACACACACACACACACACACACACACACACACACACACACACACACACACACACACACACACACACACACACATACACACTACACACACACACACACACACACACACACACACACACACACACACACACACACACACACACACATACACACACACACACACACACACACACACACACACACACACACACACACACACACACACACACACACACACACACACACACACACACACACACACACACACACACACACACACACACACACACACACACACACACACACACACACACACACACACACACACACACACACACACACACACACACACACACACACACACACACACACACACACACACACACACACACACACACACACACACACACACACACACACACACACACACACACACACACACACACACACACACACACACACACACACACACACACACACACACACACACACACACACACACACACACACACACACACACACACACACACACACACACACACACACACACACACACACACACACACACACACACACACACTCAAACAGACAGACACACAAAAATAGAAAAAAAGACATAAACATCGACCACCACACACACACATTGACTCACACAGACTAACTCAGTAAAACCCATACACAAACAGACACACACAGACACACAATGACACTCTCAGACACACACAGACCCACACAGACACACACAGACACACACAGACACACACAGACACACACAGACAAACACAGACACACACAGACACACACAGACACACACAGACACACACAGACACACACAGACACACACAGACACACACAGACACACACAGACACACACAGACACACACAGACACACACAGACACACACAGACACACACAGACACACACAGACACACACAGACACACACAGACACACACAGACACACACAGACACACACAGACACACACAGACACACACAGACACACACAGACACACACAGACACACACAGACACACACAGACACACACAGACACACACAGACACACACAGACACACACAGACACACACAGACACACACAGACACACACAGACACACACAGACACACACAGACACACACAGACACACACAGACACACACAGACACACACAGCACACACACAGACACACACAGACACACACAGACACACACAGACACACACAGACACACACAGACACACACAGACACACACAGACACACACAGACACACACAGACACACACAGACACACACAGACACACACAGACACACACAGACACACACAGACACACACAGACACACACAGACACACACAGACACACACAGACACACACAGACACACACAGACACACACAGACACACACAGACACACACAGACACACACAGACACACACAGACACACACAGACACACACAGACACACACAGACACACACAGACACACACAGACACACACAGACACACACAAACACACACAGACACACACAGACACACACAAACACACACAAACACACACAGACACACACAAACACACACAGACACACACAGACACACACACACACACACACACACACACGAAACCAAAAACACAAACAAACACAAACACATACACACAAATACACACACAGACACACACAAACACACACACACACACACAAACACACACAAACAAACACAGACACACACAAACACACACAGACACACACAGACACACACAGACACACACAGACACACACAGACACACACAGACACACACAGACACACACAGACACACACAGACACACACAGACACACACAGACACACACAGACACACACAGACACACACAGACACACACAGACACACACAGCACACACACAGACACACACAGACACACACAGACACACACAGACACACACAGACACACACAGACACACACAGACACACACAGACACACACAGACACACACAGACACACACAGACACACACAGACACACACAGACACACACAGACACACACAGACACACACAGACACACACAGACACACACAGACACACACAGACACACACAGACACACACAGACACACACAGACACACACAGACACACACAGACACACACAGACACACACAGACACACACAGACACACACAGACACACACAGACACACACAGACACACACAGACACACACAGACACACACAGACACACACAGACACACACAGACACACACAGACACACACAGACACACACAGACACACACAGACACACACAGACACACACAGACACACACAGACACACACAGACACACACAGACACACACAGACACACACAGACACACACAGACACACACAGACACACACAGACACACACAGACACACACAGACACACACAGACACACACAGACACACACAGACACACACAGACACACACAGACACACACAGACACACACAGACACACACAGACACACACAGACACACACAGACACACACAGACACACACAGACACACACAGACACACACAGACACACACAGACACACACAGACACACACAGACACACACAGACACACACAGACACACACAGACACACACAGACACACACAGACACACACAGACACACACAGACACACACAGACACACACAGACACACACAGACACACACAGACACACACAGACACACACAGACACACACAGACACACACAGACACACACAGACACACACAGACACACACAGACACACACAGACACACACAGACACACACAGACACACACAGACACACACAGACACACACAGACACGCACAGACACACACAGACACACACAGACACACACAGACACACACAGACACACACAGACACACACAGACACACACAGACACACACAGACACACACAGACACACACAGACACACACAGACAAACACACACACACACAGACACAAAAATGAACACAAAGACACACACACACACCCACAGACACACACAGTCACACCATGACCCAAAACTAAAAAAACCTACACACACCGAAACTCAAATAAACTCACAGCCAAACTC